>NC_056725.1:1947130367-1947392867 GCF_019279795.1 Protopterus annectens | reverse complement strand
CTTTTATGCCTGTGTTCTTGTGTCTGAGTGTATATTGAGCAAGCAATAAGTAATATGTAGGAAGAGGAGTTATTTTCGTAGATGTTGCACTACCACATTCCCCACTCATTCATTGATCCAATATATTAATGATAATACAAATTCAAATCTGACTAAGAGGGCCGGGCCAGTCATTAAATATTATGCATATGAAGTATAATTTAGGTGAGGTTAATAGTGAGGTTAATATCCTGCAAGGCCTCAACTCAGATAACCTATGATTTTATTATGACTGAAATAACTTAAACTTAGAGACTCCACCCTTTTTCATTTTGTTTTCAAAATGTCAAGACTCCTAGCTAAAGGATGTCTCCTACACATCTAGTGTCTCAGGCATACGTGTGGTGCTTATGCTTGTCTATAGATTTTGCAAGATTCGCCATGTAGAAGAAAGATATTGCAGCCAACAGCATGTTGTATCCAAATCATTCCTCACATGAGGAGGTCAGAGAATGGGCCCCTTTTGTTAGTAATGTAGCTGGATGCCCTGTATCTGTGCCAGATGGCAAATGTAAATTCAGGCTTTTGTTTAGCAGAAACTGGAAAGAAATTTAATGTGTTTGGCATGCAATGCCTTCTTTATCTTGCAAGAGCAATATCGATTGTTATTTTGCAGTCATGGTCCCTTCAGGATTCTAAAAATGCATGAGCATCATTAAATTAAAATGTAGTGATTCACTTGTTATTTTTCTATGGAAATGATGTAACCATGGTACTTGGGCATTAAAAATAGTGACAAAACTGTATTGGCATTGCTCTGATTGAAGGAACATTCAAGTGAAAGATTTCCATGTTCAGTTATTTTCATTCTATGGATTTTTCCTGGCTTAGATAGTATCTTTTTGAAATGTTAGAGCTTACTGTGAAGTAATTTAGCTATCTGTAGATTCTTTGCATTTTGCTTTTGTTGTTATGGTGCCATTCTGCAATAAAGCTATTGTTTCTCTCACAGATTACAAGTTATTGCAAAGCAATATATTCCTTTAACAAGAAAATGCATACTAATATACTAATGAAAGCTAACCAGCTATATTTAAAAAGGTGTTTCTAATAACATACCAATACTCAGTGAAAAGAAGGAATATCTGTCAGGTTATCAGACCATCCCCTCAAGGTGCATAGACAAGCGTTTAGGACTGCAAGACAATGCATTGCCTAGGGGTCATGTAAGAACTACTGATTCTCTGAGGATTACTGTAGATTTAGCTTGTGTGCCAACAATTGGCCTACAGGTTGAAGTAAATGTGTAAAAATGATAACATAACTGTAGGTATTAAAACATCTAGCTGAAGACAGAACCATTAAAATAAGGAAACATTAGATGTTGAATTTATGTCTAACCACCATTAAGAGTCTAAAAATAAACAGACAGGGTTCATTTAATGCTATGGAAATGATATACTGAATGACTGATATTTTTGTAATTCATCTGTAACTATGCTCTCTCATTTGACTTTTAGCTGTTAGTATTAAAAAAATAACTATACAGAAAGAAGAAAATTTCTTATCCATTTATGTTGCATTATTGTTATTTTTAATTCTCTGTTTTAAGAAGTCACACAGCTTCATAGTATGGGCTTGTATTCTGAACAATGTTATATTTAATCACGCCTTGAGCATGGACATAAGCCCTGCAGGGTGAGTGGGTGACTGCTGATAGCCTGGCAAAAATGCTTTGAAAGATGTCAGACTGGAATTCTGCCCTCAGGTTTATGGCTACATGTCATTTCTAATGACTTCTTTCTCAGATGGATTCTGTATATGAGTAGAGCAGCCTGCAGGGGTCCTAACAGCTAGCTGTCTGTGAAACTGCTATGAAGTGGTTTATGTGTGACCTGAATACCAGCACTGTGTCTCTACCTCTCCTGCTTTGCATTCAGCACACGTAAGCGGCATGCACACAGCAGCCCTGCTGATATGGCTTCTGTATAGCAGTTATTGCTTCATCGCATTTAGACACAAAACCTCTGTAATTTGTCTCGACGTGATATCATCTTTTGTTTCAGTGCACAGACCCTTTTATCTGCCACAGTTCTGCTTTATTCACTTCCTTCAGCTTTATGCTAACACTTGGAGGGGACAATTGCACAGGAGGGTAAAAAAATCAGATGATAGCATCTCAGAAAAGAATTGACTTCAAAATTATTTACATTTTGTGTACCATTAAACTGAAACGTACAGTGTTTGCATCAATGTGTATTAAGCTCTGGCACTGCTGTTGTTGAACGTATGACACAAATAAAATATTTCTCTACATCTTACAATAAAATGTGCTTCTTATAAATATTTTTAATTACTTTAGCAAATTCAGAACCATTCTACAAGAGAAGAAAATTAGTGGCTATCTTGAATCTCCATCAGCATTCTACAGCAGAAAAAAATGAAGGGCTATCTGGAATCTGAAATGCATGGATTCAAGCCGGTAAAAATACTAAAAGTATTTTTCTTTCTTTTTTCCAGCACAGTGAAAGAGAGCAGCTGCTTTTCATTCCTTTGTTTTGCTTATTTATTATTTTATTTAGCTGAGAGGTGATTGTGTGTGTGTGTGTGTGTGTGTGTGTGTGTGTGTGTGTGTGTGTGTGTGTGTGTGTGTGTGTGTGTGTGTGTGTGTGTGTGTGTGTGACTGCATCTGTGTGTTTATTTGTGGATGTGTGTATACATTTGCGTGTGTGTGTGTGTGTGTGTGTGTGTGCACGGATGTGTGTGCATACCTGTATGCATGTGTGCGTATATGCAGTCACAAGCAGTATACTGAAGTACAAATAATGGGAACAGCTTCCTTTTATGATGTCACATAGAATAAATCTGTATGCCATAAGAGCTGGGCTCATCTAGTGCAGAAATAAGGGAATAATTAAAGGTACAAGAAGGAATCTGTTGCTCTAGGTTCTGTAAGACTGCAATACAGAGGTAGCACACCAGTTCATGTGCAGACCACAGGTTATATGTATATAAGCTCTTTCATTTGTTATGTTTATCTCTTTATATTTTGACTTTAATTCTGATTCTACCAGGTGCCAAACATTTCCAAGTAAAACAATTTAGATTAGTGTCAAATGATTTGCAGGTTACTGAACTAAAGATGCCATCATTCAGAAACCAAGGTGCAGAACATAAATTGCTTGCCCTTTCACGGCTATTACAAGGCATTAATACTCAGACATGTCATTTTTTAATGAAGCACCACAGTTTCCAGTGCTTTGTTAGCAACATAGACCAAGTAGGTTTGCATATTTGCTGCAAGGGCAGCCTGAGGAAAGCAGAAAGATTAGAATTGCTTGCCCCCTCAAATGAAGCAGAAACAGTATGCCAACCCCTGTTCAGTAAAGTAGGTTAGTCCACAACTCGTAGCTAGTTCATAAAATAGCTAATTAGCTAGATGTGTGTCCATTTGGTTGTCTACCTTGGATCTTTTTTAAAGGTATTTTACTGAAGCAGCATTTGCTAGAGAATGGAGGGAGATATGCAGCTTGTAATAAGAGAAAATCAATCTGTACTCCTTTAGTTTTCACTGTCTGCTGTATGACTCACAGCAAAATCACTAAACTAGGCTGATCTCCCTATCAACCCTGGAAATGAACCCTTTGTGCCAGGTTGGCCTAAACAGTGAATAAGTGAAAAAATCACAAGCAATCATCTCATTAATATCATGTGAAGTGCATCTTAGCATAGTTCCAAATCTTTATCTAAGATTTTTATGTGCTAGTTAACATATAGACAGTAACATATATATATATATATATTTTCCAGAAGTGCATTTCTTATTATATAGTAACATATCCAACTGCAGCCAATACATTATATAAACCTGGTCTGCATTTCTCACATAAACAATGTTATTGCCTTAGTTTGGGAGTGGGGAACACCTGGATATTCCGATATCCCTAAAGATTTTACGTGACTACATGAAGAAGATGAGATGAGAGAAAATACAATTTTCTGCAAAATAAAAATGTCCTGATTGCCCTTCAGTTTCCATGTTGTTTGATACTTTAGTGAGAATTGCACTGTAAAAATCTTTAATATGCAATGTACCATAAGCAGGTGTTAAAAGCTATTAATTTTGTGAGTTCTGCTTGATTTTCCTGTTGTCCTTTGTGTGTTGTAATTGCTTGTTGTGATAAACAGAATTAGTGACAATACATTTATTTTCAGTTTTATCCAAACCTCTTATTTCTGAAAAGGAGATTAAAAAGGAGTTGACTGAGGCTGATCTTAAATGGTTCAGAGGAACTAAACAAGAGCACATTAGACTGCAACCCCTAAATCTCTCCATAAATGACTAGACCATTATGTACCCTATAAATGTGATTATGGGCATTTTGATTTACAGCTTGGTACTCAATACCAGTGAATTAGCACCTGGCTTGAAAGATACTCATAATAAGATTTTTAAAGAGTTACATATACCTTTTCTCTGTTCCTAAAACTCATGTCTGTATAAGTGTTTTGTTGAAATCTTTTTACTGCTGTAATGCTGTTATGGAGTGTAATGTTTCTACAGCTGACATACTGATAAGAATCCATCTCCATCTAAGTGGGAACTATTGCTTTGGTTGAATGAACTTTTATCCTACATGAAAAGATTGATTTGACAAGCAATACACTCTACTGATTCTATATATGTGAGTGTGTGTGTGTGTGTATGTGTGTGTGTGTGTGTGTGTGTGTGTGTGTATATATACACACATATATATATATATATATATATATACATATATATATATATATATATATACACACACACACACATATATATATATATATACTTATATATATATATATATATATATATATATATATATATGTACACATACATACATACATTTTTTAATTGTAATCACGTGGCTACAATCCAATTCTTCTATGGTCTTACAGGACCAGTAAGAAATAAATCCATCTGATCAATACAATTTGATCACTTTAGAGTTTGAAGATTCTGGCTGCATCTCATACTCTACAAGTCAGATGGTAAGGAAGATAACTAGATACTTATTTGTGTATGTATTATCCATTCACCTATAGTTTACTGCATATCCTTGAGATTTTCTCATTTGTACTGTTTTTGAAGTATTTGCTATCTCTTTACTACAGTGTCCTATCCCAATAAACAAACACAGATACATTTAATAATAATAATCATAATAATAGTAATAATAAATATGTAGGCATTGTATTAGAAGAAACACTGGCTCTTAGACACTCTGTGGTCAGAGAAAATGAGAAACACTGTCTTATGGAAGGAAGTTGTAAGCTCTTCTGCCTGTCTGGCTGAACAAATTACCACAGAAACTCCATTTTAAGGCTAAGTCAATACACTCATAACTGGCAGTGTAGAGTCTGAGGTAATGAAACAAATCTCATAGAATTATATCAAGGTACCAATGAGAAAATAATTCTCTCCAAAGCTTAGATAAAGCACAAAACATGAGGATGAGATGTCAGCAGTAACTCAGTCAGTAGACTTACTAAGACACTTTTAGTCTGACATCATTGAGAAACTGTCGAATAAATGGAACATATACCAGATGCTGGATAATTTATTGAACACTACAGCAGTGTTGCTTTGAAAGAATTAGGAAAGAGCAGGCAATAGTATACATGACTATAACATAACATCTATTTCTGGTGATGCATAAATTTGGGCCATATTGCTGCTCCTTCTTGACTGAGGCTAGCATGTTTTAAGAAATAAGGACTGGGGTACAGATTTCATCCATGGTCCACACTGCAATACAGTCACTATAGAATAACACTGTTCATTATACAGAATGGATAATTATGTATCCAGTAAAGACTATTATTTTCACTCAATGCTCTTATATTGCAAGGGATAAGAGGACGTGGCTGGAATTTGTATGATCTGCTTTAAGTCAGGGAGTGTAACATACCATTATGGATTCAGAATAGAAGTTGCGAAGTCTAGAATTGTGTCTTGGAGCAATGATGTGAGCACTGCAAGGATCCCATCACATATGCAACTTCTGTTTAGAGAGCATTCTGCCAGATAAAAACTACTCTTTGCATGGGGAAGATATGGAATGAAGTGCAGCACCAGTGTTTTTAGAGAATACACTACACCACCTGCCTCAAGAGGAGTTACTGAAGGATGTAGCCCTGAGTTAGTAGACTTACAGATAAGCCATATAAACTTTAAAAAGGCACAATGGGAAGATAATGTTTTAAGTATTACAAGATGGCAATCTTTCTGATAAATCAAAAGGAAAAGTTGGCAACTGCTATTTCTGAGATTTTCAGAAAATGGTAGTGAAGTACAGAGTGACTTTCTGTGCTTTATTTATTTATTTATTTATTTCAAGTAGACAGCCAATAAATGTTGTCTGAAGGAGCTATCAGTTGAGTCTTGAATATAAGATTTCAGTGATTGCAAAGCTGTGACACAACTTCCAACTCTGAACTATTAAATTCCTTTCTACACTAATTGAGTCTTACATAACACAAGACCCTGGGACTGCTTTCCTAAAGCTCTTAATATCAGGGATCTACCAGAGAAACTACTGTTGTACCAAATGATACTCTGTTATGTTGGCTATTCAGCTCACTAAGAAATCATGGTGCATCTGTGCTGCATTGCAGAGATCTCATATGTCACACAATCTTGATAGGCAAATTCCACTGATGTATGGTATGCCTACTGTTTTTTTTAATCCAGAATTCTCTGAATTACCATACTAAGTCTGTTGATATTGAGATGATGTGAGGTAGTTCCAGCTGTGCCAGGGGGAGTAGGGCAGTACATGTGTAACATATGCCAGCATAGGTAGCTGGAGTTTTGTAAAGAATTATATCTCATTTGAATATCAAACTGATTTGCACAGATGCTTGTGTTAAAAATTGATTTGTAAATGTGCTTGTGCTAAAAATGTATCGCCAGTGGGTCCTGGTGGACAGAAAAGTAATATACATGTATGTCAGACTATATTGTTGTAACAGATGAAATGTATATATTTTAACAGAGGACTGTAAAGGAAGGGGTTAAGCTCAGCCCAGCTAACCTTAAGAAAAATTGCCTGAAATTAAATGACTTGGTTTAGGCCATAAAGATTTTATCTCACAAGTCTGAATGCAGCCAGAGACACAATGTCTATGAAAAGTCTGGGCTGGGATCCTGCTCTATTGTCCTTAGTGGTGAACTAATTGCTACCCTGGGGTGCCAGAGAATGGCTTGTTAGTTTCTGCAGGAAGGGTGGAAGGGTTGGAATTGCTTTACAGTTTCCAGATGCTGTAATAAATGTAACCTAAAGTTCTATGTGTATATTGTGACACATCTTTGCTAGATCCTGGCTCAGTTTCTAGTGAGAGGGTATTGTGGGAACCACAGAATCAGGTGACCAGATGTGATGTCATTCTGTAGGCAGCACTGAGATTGTATTTGAATACTAGTGAGAGATGTCAGGTGTGTACTCTGTTTTTGGACTTGACAAGACACTCATCCATGTTCATCTTGCCTTGCTTTAGAAAGTAAGTAGGGAATGGTAATTCTTCAGTCAGTTAGGAAAATGCAGTCATATTAGCTAAATGTTATTTTTTTTCTGTATCTGTCTGAGTCTTTATATCTGTATTGATTTTTATATTTCCTGTTATTGATACTCTGGTGTTTATTGTAAATAGATATTCAGTATTTTCGTGTTTTTGGTATTTAATATTAAATATATCTAAACCTTTCATTGTGGCTGGTCTTTTAGAAAATATTAAATCTTTGAGAGTACTTGCATTTATTTAGTGGCACTGTGTCTCCACATTCCTGAAGGTCTTGCTTCTTGGTTAAACAGTACTGCTTGTATAAGTATTAATTTTCATAAGTGTAATTGGGTATCCTGGTAAGAGCCTTAAAATAGTTGGCTTTGGGTGTTCTGGTAGCAGTAAATCTACCTTATAATCTGGGTGGAGGCAGCAGAATGGGTAAGCTGTGCCAGCCTTTCCCAGGTGTGTGTGTGTGTGTGTGTGTGTGTGTGTGTGTGTGTGTGTGTATGTGTGTGTGTGTGTATGAAAAATCAAAGAGAGTATGTGTGACAGCTACTTTGAACAGGGACACTGAGAGCACCGATTTCATAGAGAGGGTGGTGGAGGACTTGACTTGGAACACCTGACTAAGGACTTAGCTCTATAGTGGTCAGTGGGGAGTCAGGCCTGGAGAGAAATCCCAGGACTGAAGTGTGCATTACCTGTGTGCTCTTAAGGGAAATTGTACTTAATGCAGAGAGCTTCATCTGGAAATACTGTGTGAGTCTGTTTTTCTCACAATGAATGTTTCCCACTTGTGTCAGTGGTGAGGATTGAGGCTCCTTGATCACTGCCCCAGAGGAGGGACATCACAAATATTAATCTGCTAAAAGCTTAAGCATTTCTATTAGGCGTACACATAATGTTCTTGACCACAACAACCTGCCATCCTTGCTTTTCCAGAAATCAAACAAACGTAGAATGGTGTGGATTTCTGTATGAGTTATGTAGACATGGCTGCAATTAATTTGTGAAAGCCTCTTAGGTGTGAAGAAATCCTTACAGGTGAAATCATGCCATTTTGAGGGTTAATTATTTATTTATTTTTATTTATTTATTTATTTATTTACATTTGTTGACCGGGAGTGTCTGACTGGACGTAGGTCTATTTTCAGCAGAGGCCCAGGGAGAAAAGCTCCACAGTTAAAATAAACAGACAGTAGTTACATTGGATTACATAGCGATTAACAATTTAACATAGCAATTACTTACAACATATTTACAGATGAAGAACATAGTACATCAGTAGACAACTAGAATCTTTATCTGTGAAGTACATAACAGACATTAACAAATGTTACAATAAGAAGTTCCTGCTGTATAATAAGTACTAGGCTTATGAGCATCTGAGCTTGCTATAATCAAGGTAGTTAGTGGAGTGGAAAGAAAGGTAGTGGTTGGATGGGGTGGGTGATATTAGAGTGGGAGTTGCAAGGGCATAGCCAGCATGTTCTTAGGTGCGTTTTTAGTAAAGTTTTGAAGTGGGTGCATGATGGTATGGAGGTAATTGTGGGTGGGAGGGAGTTCCATAATTTGGCTATGGTGCAAGAGAATAGTGCTTCACCAGCAGAGTTATTGGCTTTAGTGATCTGCAAGTGATTTTTGTTGCTGGATCTTAGTGGTCTGGTGGTGCGATAGGGTTGGCGTAGATTCTGGAGGGATGGGACATTTAGTGGATGGTTTACTAGTCTGTGGGCGAGTGAGAGTTGATACCACTGAAGGAGGTGAGGGAGTTCAAGCCAGTCCAGTTCAGCAAGTGAGAGACAGTGGTGACTATGGTAGGATGCCCCTCTCGCGAATTTGGCGATTTTGGTGTAGCAGGTCACTAGCTTGTTTAGATCGCGTTGTCTTAGGTTGGTATATATTGGAGAGGCATAAAGTAGGATAGAGATAAGGTGGGAATTTGCTATTGAAATCATTGCTGCTTTGGTGAGAATGTGCTTATTTCTGTATAATGCTCCTAGTTTTTTGTGGACTTTTTTTATGGTCATGGATATGTGAATGTCAAATTTTAGTTTATTGTCTATTTCCACTCCTAGCAATTTGGTGTGTTCAGTTGGGTATATAGTGGTGTTGTCTTTTGCTGTGATGTTAAAGTGAGAGTTGTTTTGAATATGTTTGGTGGGTTGGAAGATGAGTAGTTTAGTTTTGTTTGGGTTGAGTATTAATCGGGCATTGGATAACCAAGTTTCAACAGAGGAAAAGGCTTCCTGTGTGACTTTTTGCAGTTTTGGTAAGGACTGGGCTGAGCAGATGATGGTTGAGTCATCTGCATATTGTATGAGTGTGCCATGTTTGGTGGCAGAGGCTAGATTATTGGTGTAAACAGAGAAGAGTAGGGGTCCAAGGATGGATCCTTGGGAAACCCCTATGGAGACAGGTAGTTGGGGAGATATGTCATTCTGCCATACAATAGATTGTTGGCGGTCAGACAGGTAACTCTGAAACCAGTTGGTGACTGACTGAGAGAAGGATAGATTATTGAGGACAGAGATAAGTTGTTTGTGTTGGGCCATGTCAAATGCTTTAGATAGGTCTAGGGAAAGTAGCAGAGGAGAGATAGCCATTGTTTTTATGCTGAAGGATAGTGTTAGTAAAGGAGAGTAAGGCAGTGGTGGTGCTATGGTTTGGTCGGATACCATGCTGAGTATTGAAAAGGAGGTTGTTAGTAAGGAGGTAGTCTGAGACCTGAGAGTGTATGCATCTCTCTAGTATTTTGGAGAATGGAGAGAGAATAGCTATGGGGTGGTTATTGGATAGTTCTGTGGAGGGTCCGCCTTTGTGGAGGGGAATTATATGTGATACTTTCCACAGTGTGGGAACGTAACTTTCTGACAGAGATCGGTTAATCAAGATTCTGGGTAGGCCAGAGCATCAGCTGCGATTTGTAGGTATTCACTTGGGAGGTTGTCTGCTGCTAATTTGGTGGGTTTAAGTTTAGTTAAGAGTTTTTTTATGTTTGAGGTAGGTACAGGAGAAAAAGAGAAGGCAGTGGGGAGATTACTAGTTGAAGGTGTGGGTTGGAGGGGAGGGGGATTGTGTTGTTTAGCTAATGATAGTATGGTTTGTGTGAAGTGTGTGTTGAATGAGGTAGCAATATTTTCTGAGGAGTGAGGGATGTTAGGAGGAGAGGTACTGACTTTACCTGGGTGGAGGATGGAGTATATGGATGACCAGAATTGTTTGGGGCTGTGTTGTGAGGAGTCTAGGGAAGACTGGTAGTATTGGAATGTGTCCTGTTTTGTTAGCTTTTTGACTCTATTGCGTAGTTCTAGGAATTTCTGTCTAGTTGAAGGGGTTTTGGTTTTGCACCAGTGCTCCCAGGCTTTATCCCTGTTTTTCATTTCTCACTTAGTGGTTTTCTGTAGCCATGGGGAGGGTTGTGCTTTGGTTCTGGAAAGTCTTATGGGGGAATAGTAATTAAGGATGCTCAGGAAGGTAGTATTAAAAAATGTAACTGCGTCATCAAAACTGAGGTACTTTAGAGGATGCCAGTTACATTCTTTGAGGGATGAGATGAATGTGAATGGGTTAAAGTTTAGTTTTTTACGTATTTGATGGTAGATGACAGGTTTAGCTTGGTATAGGTATTTTTTGAGTAGGAATGTTGGGGAGTGATCACTGAGGCTATCTGATAAGCAGCCTGTTATACATGACTGGGGGTTCTTACTGACTAGTATCCAATCCAGGGTAGTGTGCTTGCTGGAGTTTTTATTTATCCTGGTTGGCGACTGGACTAGTTGGGTGAAGCCATGAAGGTTTACATAATGGTTTGGATGGTTGCCAGAACAGGATTGCCAGTCAATATTGAAATCACCTAAAATTATAGTTTCTTGGGGGAGATGGTGGGTAGACCAGCTGAGGAGGTTTTCTAGTGGAGGGATGTTTTGGCCAGGTGGGAAGTAGCATCCAGTTATGTTGATGGTTTTGTTTTGGTTTATTTTGAGGTTGGTAAATATTATTTCTTCATTGCCTATTTGTGGAGCTGATGATTTTAAGATCTGGATGTTTAGATGCTGTTTAAATATTATAGCTACACTGCCTCCTTTCTTGTTTAGCCAGTCTGCTCTTAGTATGCCGTAACCTGTAGGGAGTATTTGCTCACTGGTAATGTAAGGTTTTAGCCAGGTTTCTGTCAGGATGACTATATCTGGGGAGTACAAGTCTATGGTGGCATGGAGTTCATGAACTTTGTTGGATATACTTCTAATATTTAGGCTTAGTAGAAGGAAGTCACTTGGCTTTCTATTAGCTGTAATATGGGAGAAGTTGTGGTTTATAGTCTGATTATGAGGACTGGGTTGGAGATGGTAGGGTCAGGGTTGGGGTGGATGTCTTCACTTAGGGCTAGTTTTGATATGCATGAGGTTATTAGTTTTCTCAGTTTTTGAATGTGTTTGTTTATAAGGGAAACTTTATGATTGTGCTCTGTGGGTAATAGGTATGGTGGGAGGGTTACTATGTTAAGTTGTAGGGATGCTTTATGTTTGAGTAATATAGTTGGTAGAATATGTGGGGGGTGCATAGGGATGGTTCTTGAGTTGAGTTAATACCTTCAGAGGAAGCATAATGCTGTATCAGACAGCACTTCTGTCTCAGTTCCTGGTTCAGTGGATCAATTTCTTAACTGAGGAACTGTCTTTGTAGAGTCTTCTTGCAATGATTTTGTCATCATGCATTGTTCACTGGGGGCTCCCATTTACTCCACATATGGCCGATGTGCTGACAGGAAGAAATAATGTTCCTCCAAACTGCCACATATTTGTAAGTGATGTACTTGTGGGCATGTGTGTATATGCACTGAGGTGGACTGATATTTTGTCTTAGATTGATTCCATGTTATTCTTCAACTAATTGTCAGGATAGTATCCAGTTCCTCTATGAGAATAAATAAGATCAAATACTTACTGGGAAATGTATGGATGAAAGTCTGACATATTTGAAGTTTCTTGGTAAGTAGAAATGTAGCAACACATATTTGATGAGATTTAATAGGAAGTCTTGTTTTTTTTTTATTTTTTAATCCAGTTTTTGCCCCTGTTGCCTGCTTCTTATCAGCCCTCTCCTAATTAATTGTACCATACTTTCACTATCACTGGTGCAGCTGTTGACTAGGAGGTGGCATTATTTAGGCAGCCTTCTGGGGTGATTCAAGTTTTTATCTTAAGCCCTACATCTGTTTTGCACATTGAACTTCCCCTGAGTGAAGGAAGAGTGCAGTGAACTGACAACACTGTTTTGTCTTCACTTCTTCAAGAGGTGCTACCAGTAACCAGGCCTGCTCCTTCATTCTGAAGCAGTGGTGGTGGTTTTCACAGTCCCCACTGGAGAATTCACACCATCTCATATTATCACTGTGCACCCAAAACCCATTCCTCACCCCTGGGGGAGGCAGAAGGGCCAAATCTCTTTACTGTTCTTACTCCCTGGCTGACTCCTCTAGTGCTGGAGCTGCTTATTGAACCTCAGTCACCTGGACTGCAAAGAGCTACTGGGCTAATAGCATCATCTTGTGTGTGTGTGCGTTTGTGCCTGCGTGTGCTTGCGGTGTGTGTGACTTGTACTTGCCTGTGTTTTTCCTTTTTCAGAGGAACTGAGTGTGATTTTGTATGAGTTGATGTGTATATGTGTATGTGTTTGTATATGTGTGTTTGAGCATGTGTGTGTGTGTGTGTGTGTGTGTGTGTGTGTGTGTGCATGCATGTGTAACTTGTGCCTGTTTTTTTTTATTCTGAGGAATTGTGTGCGATTTTGTGTGTGCTGATGTGTATATGTGTATGTGTTTATATATGTGTGACTGGGCTTTTGTGTGTGTGTATGTGTGTGTGTATGTGTGTGTGTGTTTGTGTCTGTCTGTGTGCACGTGTGGGTGTGTGTCTGTCTTGTCAATATTGGCCATTCTTCTGTGTTCAAATCATTATAGTGTAACAACAGGGACAATAGTTGAAAATTAGCTATTCAAGAATAATAGCAATAATATTCAGCTTGTCTGTACCTGTCACAGAGTGGGACAGCCACCAATGTGACATTATTTCTCAAATGCAATCAACAATTATGTGAGGTTTCAGTGGCTGGTGGGGTGTCATAAAAGAACTTCTAGTTGGCCCACAGAACTGAAACCATTCACTTTATTTTACGTGAACTTCTTCAGAAACAACTCATTTCACCCCACAAGCACTTTTTATATAAAACAATGATCACATGTTCAATGATGTCAGTAATTAATCAATATATTTTAAAATATAATATTCATATATATCTATAAAATAACTTAATCAATTATTTTAAAATGTCATAAAATTGATAATTAATTCATTTCATATGTAAAAAACATTTTATATTAACTGACTCATTCAATCCAGGAGCTTGATCCGCTCCTAAATATACTTGCCACAGTGATTCTTTACATTCCACCATAACCTTACTGTCTCCTATAAATGTCCCTTGTGGAACATTGTCCAGGACAGAAAAGGTAAATTTTTTGAAATTATTACAGACAGTAGAATGCCTACCCAATGCATTAGCCAAATCTTTCTTTTTAATGGCTAAAATGTGTTCACTAATTCTTTTCTTAAGACATCTAGTAGTCATTCCTATATAATATCCAGGACATGACAAACACTGGGCTATATAAACTGCCATCTCACTATGGCAAGTGTAATAATTTTTAGACCAATATGTCTTATTTATATGTGAAATATATACTGAAGAAGAATTACTAATGTATCTACACTGTTTACAATTTTGACATGCATAAGTGCCTTTAGATTTAATTCTATTTTCATTAAATAAATCTGTTGAATTTCTTCCTTTTTCTAATATACTTTTGATATTTACAACTTTTTTAAAAGTAAAATTATGTCTTATTCCTATATTTTTAGTTAATTCTTGATTGCCCAACAATATCTTCCAATTATCTGTTATAACACTTTTAATAATCCACATTTCATTAGAAATGGGCAAAACAAAAGCACTTGAAAATTCTTTATTAGAAACAACCATATTAGTTGTAGAAGTTAATGGGCCAAGAGACAAAATAGGACAAGCTTTGTCCTTTTTTAGCCTCATAACTTCTTTTTCAATAGGTTCTAACCACGCTACTTGGTAGCCTCTTGCCAAAAACAAGGCTCTCAAAACTTTTATCTCATTAGTAAAGGTAGTATCATGTGATGTTAGTCTACTCAATCTGATGAGTTGCCCCTTAATTACTCCTTTTTTCATAGCGGGTGCAAACTCTCTTTATGCAAATATTGATTTGCAAACGTAGATTTTCTGTAGATTTTACTAATAAATTTTTTTGATGTTAAATCGTAGGTGATGTTTAAGTCAAGAAAATTTAAACTCAAACCATACCCTCCTACAGAAAAATTTAAAAAATTGGTAGTGTTGTTTAAATAACTAACAAATTTATTAAATTCCTCAGAAGTACCATGCCAAAGAAAAAACAAATCATCAATGTAACGACAGTAAAATAATATGTTTCCACTGTAATTACTATTGTTGATGAATTTGTATTCCCAAATAGCCATCACTAAATTGGCATATGCAGGGGCTACTCTTTCACCCATTGCAACACCTGAAATTTGCTTGTATAAATTATTATCAAATTTAAAAAAATTGTTGTCAAGTACCAAATCCATTAAGGCACATACAGTATTGATCTTAGTATTGTGTAAATTGCTATGTTTTAATAGATATTCTCTCAAATATTCTATTCCTATCTCATGATGTATAAGTGTACATAGAGATGTTACATCCAGAGATGCCATACAAAATTCACTATCTAGTAGTTCTAGATCTCTCAATAACTCAAGCAAGTGCCACGAATCTTTCAAATAATGTTTGGACTCCTGCACAATTGGGTTAAGAATATAATCCAACCAATTAGAAAGAGTTTCAGTCTTAGATTTATTAGCCAATATAATGGGCCTAAAGGGGGGATTTAAACTATTCTTCTGTATTTTAGGAATACCAAACATAACAGCCATATTTGGATGTTCCACCTGCAAAAAAGTGTAATTCTGGTAATCCAATTCACCTTGACAAAACATATCAAACAAGCTTGTATCCAATCTCAAAAAAATTTTTTGAATAAAATTAATATCTACCTTTTGATATGTTTTTTCATCTCTTAATAAATTTCCCATGGATTTAATATAATCTTCTCTATCCATGATAACAATTTTACCCCCTTTGTTGGCCTTCATTACTCTAATTTGATTGTTCTCCTTAAGAACTTTTAGTCCCAGTAGTTCAGATTCACTCAAGTTGTTCTCATTTCTTAAAGGTTGTATACCTCTAATAGC
Organism: Protopterus annectens; assembly: GCF_019279795.1. NCBI lineage: Eukaryota > Metazoa > Chordata > Ceratodontiformes > Protopteridae > Protopterus > Protopterus annectens. Next base: position 1,947,376,998 of record NC_056725.1, on the reverse strand, counting down.
TGCTTCACATATCTTTTGAAATACTTGTAATGTACCTATTAATGGTGGATTATAAGTACTTACTTTTTTAGGACCTATAATTGAAGTCCCACAATTAATATCTTGCATAATGTATTTCAAATTCAAATTTCTCAGAGTTAATCTGAAGTCAATAATTGTCTTAGCCAAGTTAAAAGAGTTACTAGGGATAAAAGAAAATCCTTTTTTCAAAACGTCGAGTGTAGAAGGTGAAAGAGTCACACTTGATAAATTGTGAATTTGTATGTCATAACTAGTGAGACTACTTCCAACTACCACCTCTTTTTGCTTTTGACCCTCCCTTTTGGCTTGTTCTGCACCACCTTGGACCAAGTCGGTCCCCTCTTGTTCCCTTGTTTGTCCACCATATTTTAAAATATATTAATTGATTAATTACTGACATCATTGAACATGTGTTCATTGTTTTATATAAAAAGTGCTTGTGGGGAGAAATGAGTTGTTTCTGAAGAAGTTCACGTAAAATAAAGTGAATGAAAGCGCTAAAACTTTGGTGTCCATACTTTTCTAGCTACATTGGATTATCCCTGTGTGTCTTCATTCTGGTTTAAAGGTTTTTTGCTACTTATTTCGTTTTTGTGCTTGGCTTCGTGGTTTAATTCATTTTGGCTTTCAAAGTATGTCACAGGACACGCTTCTCAACTTATCCATTCACCCTGTTCCAGATGGATTTGCTCAATTTTCAGAGCAAATTACGAGTATGATTTCCATGGCGATTCAGAAGGGGCTTGAAAAAGCAGGTATCAGTAGTTGCGAATCTACTGACAATCAAAATGGAAACAGAGCAAGTCGGAAGGTTTTATCTGACACGCCGGACATTGAGACAAACGACGTTATGTCTGGAGAGCCTTTGGCGGGTTCGGATAGCGTTTTGGATTATATTTTGCAAAGCATTCAAAATCCATTTGCAGACATTACAGACTCTGAAGCGACAGATTCAGTAAGTACAGAAACTGTTTCGAATTCATTGTCTAGTCAAAGAAACTGTAAACAGATTATTTATGACTTGGAGAAACTAACTTTGAAATACGTTATGCTGGATGTTGAAATTAGTTACTTGACTGAGTGTATCAAAAGGAAATGTGTCCCTCAGGGACTAAGAACTAACAAATTTCCCAAATGTGTCTCCTTTGGAGACAATTTATATACTGAACTTGTAAATATGTTCAACGAATTTGGCATAAAAATGATGGTTACGCTGACTGAGCATTATGCTAAACAAGTGGAAGATGTTAAGAATGAAATGAATGAATTGGACAAAAAGATTAAAAACTTTTCCTGCTTTCATATGTTTAACAATTTATATTGGGGCATAACAGCCAAGGCAGACAGACAAAGAGCTACAATAGTGGCTAGAAAACAAAAGAAATTAAAGCGTGACATTTTAGCTTACGCGAATAAGACTGCATATGTTGTTAATAACAAGTTTTCTAGTGGTTGCAATGAAAACATAAATGTTGAAATGACTAACAATGACACTAGTGACAATAATTCTAAAAGTTGTCCAAATGTTAGTAATGATAACAACAATGTAAGAACTTCAAGTGGTGGTAATAGTAACACTAATAATGAATTTTTGATAAATAATCAAAATGGTGGTACATCAAATGTGCATTCTAATATTAATGGTGTTACTAATTCCAATGAAGGGGTAGTTAACACTACCCCTTTTTTGGTGGACAAACAAGGGAACAAGAGGGGACCGACTTGGTCCATGGTGGTGCAGAACAAGCCAAAAGGGAGGGTCAAAAGCAAAAAGAGGTGGTAGTTGGAAGTAGTCTCACTAGTTATGACATACAAATTAACAATTTATCAAGTGTGCCTCTTTCACCTTCTACACTCGACGTTTTGAAAAAAGGATTTTCTTTTATCCCTAGTAACTCTTTTAACTTGGCTAAGACAATTATTGACTTCAGATTAACTCTGAGAAATTTGAATTTGAAATACATTATGCAAGATATTAATTGTGGGACTTCAATTATAGGTCCTAATAAAGTAAGTGCTTATAATCCACCATTAATAGGTACATTACAAGTATTTCAAAAGATATGCGAAGCAGCTATTAGAGGTATACAACCTTTAAGAAATGAGAACAACTTGAGTGAATCTGAACTACTGGGACTAAAAGTTCTTAAGGAGAACAATCAAATTAGAGTAATGAAGGCCGACAAAGGGGGTAAAACTGTTATCATGGATAGAGAAGATTATATTAAATCCATGGGAAATTTATTAAGAGATGAAAAAACATATCAAAAGGTAGATATTAACTTTATTCAAAAACGTTTTTTGAGATTGGATACAAGCTTGTTTGATATGTTTTGTCAAGATGAATTGGATTACCAGAATTACACTTTTTTGCAGGTGGAACATCCGAATATGGCTGTTATGTTTGGTATTCCTAAAATACAGAAGAATAGTTTAAATCCCCCCTTTAGGCCCATTATATCGGCTAATAAATCTAAGACTGAAACTCTTTCTATTTGGTTGGATTATATTCTTAACCCAATTGAACAGGAGTCCAAACATTATTTGAAAGATTTGTGGCACTTGCTTGAGTTATTGAGAGATCTAGAACTACCAGATAGTGAATTTTGTATGGCATCTCTGGATGTAACATCTCTATATACTTGTATAGATCATGAGATAGGAATAGAATATTTGAGAGAATATCTATTAAAACATAGCAATTTACACAATACTAAGATCAATACTGTATGTGCCTTAATGGATTTGGTACTTGACAACAATTTTTTTTAAATTTGATAATAATTTATACAAGCAAATTTCAGGTGTTGCAATGGGTGCAAGAGTAGCCCCTGCATATGCCAATTTAATGATGGCTAATTGGGAATACAACTTCATCAACAATAGTAATTACAGTGGAAATATATTATTTTACTGTCGTTACATTGATGATTTGTTTTTTCTTTGGCATGGTACTTCTGAGGAATTTAATAAATTTGTTAGTTATTTAAACAACACTACCAATTTTTTAAATTTTTCTGTAGGAGGGTATGGTTTGAGTTTAAATTTTCTTGACTTAAACATCACCTACGATTTAACATCAAAAAAATTTGTTAGTAAAATCTACAGAAAATCTACGTTTGCAAATCAATATTTGCATAAAGAGAGTTTGCACCCGCTATGAAAAAAGGAGTAATTAAGGGACAACTCATCAGATTGAGTAGACTAACATCACATGATACTACCTTTACTAATGAGATAAAAGTTTTGAGAGCCTTGTTTTTGGCAAGAGGCTACCAAGTAGCGTGGTTAGAACCTATTGAAAAAGAAGTTATGAGGCTAAGAAAGGACAAAGCTTGTCCTATTTTGTCTCTTGGCCCATTAACTTCTACAACTAATATGGTTGTTTCTAATAAAGAATTTTCAAGTGCTTTTGTTTTGCCCATTTCTAACGAAATGTGGATTATTAAAAATGTTATAATAGATAATTGGAAGATATTGTTGGGCAATCAAGAATTAACTAAAAATATAGGAATAAGACCTAATTTTACTTTTAAAAAAGTTGTAAATATCAAAAGTATATTAGAAAAAGGAAGAAATTCAACAGATTTATTTAATGAAAATAGAATTAAATCTAAAGGCACTTATGCATGTCAAAATTGTAGACAGTGTAGATACATTAGTAATTCTTCTTCAGTATATATTTCACATATAAATAAGACATATTGGTCTAAAAATTATTACACTTGCCATAGTGAGATGGTAGTTTATATAGCCCAGTGTTTGTCATGTCCTGGATATTATATAGGAATGACTACTAGATGTCTTAAGAAAAGAATTAGTGAACACATTTTAGCCATTAAAAAGAAAGATTTGGCTAATGCATTGGGGTAGGCATTCTACTGTCTGTAATAATTTCAAAAAATTTACCTTTTCTGTCCTGGACAATGTTCCACAAGGGACATTTATAGGCGACAGTAAGGTTATGTTGGAATGTAAAGAATCACTGTGGCAAGTATATTTAGGAGCGGATCAAGCTCCTGGATTGAATGAGTCAGTTAATATAAAATGTTTTTTATATATGAAATGAATTAATTATCAATTTTATGACATTTTACAATAATTGATTAAGTTATTTTATAGATATATATGAGTATTATATTTTAAAATATATTAATTGATTAATTACTGACATCATTGAACATGTGATCATTGTTTTATATAAAAAGTGCTTGTGGGGTGAAATGAGTTGTTTCTGAAGAAGTTCACGTAAAATAAAGTGAATGAAAGCGATAAAACTTTGGTGTCCGTACTTTTCTAGCTACATTAGAACTGAAACCATGTCATCCTTATCAAACAGAAATATATGAGTGTTGAAAAAGGCAAGGAGTTGGTAATTATATATCTTTTAATTCAGTTTGATTTTTTGAGCTTCAAACAATGAGCTCTACATCATCTTGTTGTACCTGAAGAGGCTGTAGCTGCTGACTGATACTACCACATATGCTGTATGCAAGTAGGAATAAGCTAATAGATTACCACTCACTACAATTTTGAGTTGCATGGGATTCAGCATGTCAAAAATGCGTTAGATCTGTTTACCGGAGCACAGAGAGTGAAACACATTGTGCTCAGCAGTTACTATATTCTGTGTGCAGCATCACTTTTATTTATTTATTTATTCATGTATGTATGTATGTATGTATGTATGTATGTATGTATGTATGTATGTATTTATCTGTTTCCTTATTTGTTTGTTTGTCTGTTTATTCATTGATTCACTTATTTTCCAGACAGTCTGTATAGTTGACTCGAGGTAAAAGAGCTCATTGGAGTTTTTCTGCAACGTGCAGTAGTAAGAATCATTAACGTCTACAACACTGAACGTCCGCAATCTCCATTCAAGAACATCCCTACCACATTTTTTGTGCTTTCTAGTCACTCTGAAAGATTACACTAAGTGCACATATAGTCTGCACTTTGTGGTAACCATTATGAATCCCCCTCAATATTTAAGACAGCAAGAAAATCAGTAAGAAAACTAAAATTAGGAGGAAGAATGTGTGAGTTATTCTTGCTCTGTCTGTTCATTCAGAATGGTCTACACTTAGTGTAGGAATATGTCTATTTTTTATTAGCTTAATTGCTTTTTGTTAACTGAATGTACTCTACCAATACATTTTATTTCATTAATTTAACTGGGTAAGTAAATGACCTAAGGACTCTTCTCTTCCAAGGCCAATTCCAAAGGCTTATCAACCAAAATCTGACATTATAATACATGTGAAACAAGTTATATAGCATAAAAACAAATCATGCATTCATGACATATATGCAGTGCATGCAAGAAATAAGCAGAGGAAAATTATAAACTATTAGCAAAATATTTTGTATATATTGTAGCATTGCATATGAAGAAAATGTTCTTTCCTGAAATAGGAGAAAATCATTAGGGAACATATTATAGCATTTAAACACTGTTTGATACAATGATCATGGTTTTTTGCATCCCATGCTCAAGGTACATGGTTCAGTCTTGACCTCCAGCCAATGCCTGTTTGGAGTTTGCATGTTCTCCCTGTGTCTCTGTGGGGTTCCTCCCACCATCATAAAACATGCTGAGTGTTTCTATCTCAGACTAACCAAGGAATGGAACTGTGGGCAGCAGCACAGACTCTAAAAGGTGCCCTCTAGGGGAAGGGTTGTATAGACCAACCAGTTTGGGCATCTACTGTGTTGCACAATATCCTCAAGATAGGAAAGCATAGATCATGGACTATGCACCATTGCAGGGCTAGTCACTTGATGGTGTAAAAATATGTCTCTAGGAGATTTGCTCATCTTGACTAATGTCACCAAATGGGCATGGATATTTGCCAGTGATAAGTGAGTTGAGGACCCAGCCTACTCTGACCTATGCTAGAGATCCATGATAATGGTGAGAGGAGTGTATGTGCCCCTATTGGCCAGTCTGCACCCAGCAGCAGCCCTGGATCAATAAACTGCTGGTCTGCTGATGTCCAGTTGCCCAGGAGTGAAAGCTAGATGTAAAATCAGTCAACGTTCCAAACATGAACGAAAAATTGCTAGACTTAATGTAGGTTAACTGACAGGACAGAGCTTAGAAGTAGATGACATGGTATAGTGGAGGCTGGACATCCTATGTATCCAAGAAACAAGATGGAAGGGCAGTGTTGTGGGGAACTGTGGTGAGAGAGAGGCTTCAGAAGGCAGTGATGTCATCAGAATTGGTGACAGACTCATGGCAATCAGACTCCAGTATAATGACAGGGCAGTATTCATAATTTCAGCCTATGCCCCACAGCAGGGTTGTGATAGTGAGGTAAAGAGTGCATTCATTCAGCAGTTGCAGGACCTACTAGATAAAGCAGGACAACATAACTGGTGTTGATAATGGGTGACTAGAATGCACATATCGGGAGAGACAAAACAAAATATGAGGACTGCCTGGGTCCACGTGGGTGAGGCAACAGGAATAAAACAGAGGTCATTCTAGATTTCTGTCTGGCAAATGGCTTAATAGTATTGAACATTTGGTTCAGAAAGAGAGGCAGTCACAAGCTCACATACAATAGAGGCCAACATGCAACTCAGGTAGACTTCCTCCTAGTAAGGAAAGGTCATTGGAGTAGAATCAGTGATTGCAAAGTCACTCTCAGTGAAACAGTTGGCCCACAGCATAAACCACTGGTTGCTAAGGTCAACAGATACCAGGCTGAAGACCAGGAAGTTGACTGGAGAGAAAGTACAACAGTCGAAGGAGTTACTCAGTGATCTAGCACTCCAAGAAAAGGAGGAAGTAGGTGGAGATGAAGAAGAATGGCAGTGTCTCAATGCAACATGATGAGGACTACAAAACAGATTCGTGCCTGAGCCAAGTATGGAAATAAGGTACATAAGGAAAGTTAGTGGTGGAATGCAAAAGTCCAGGAAGTAATTAAAAGTAAGAGGGAGAGCAGCAAAAAGTGGGAGAGAGAAAAGATGGACCAGGCTAGGAAGGAATACTGGTTGTTTAACAAAAGAAGCTAAGAAAATAGTTGCAATAGCAAAGAACAGGGCATCGGAGGCAGTCTACCTGCTTCTGGAAAGTGACTCAGTAGGTGGCACAAAGAAACTATATCAGGTTGCAAGGAAAAGAGAAAAAGATAAAGAAAATAGTCAGACACCCTTCATAAGGGATGCCAGCAACACCCTGCTCACTAGCACACAGGAAATCAGAGGCACATCAAAGGAGTACTTCAAGCAGCTTCTGAATGAAGAAAACCCAACAGAACCTGTATTACCCCAGACACAGGCTACAGTGAGATAAGAAGAGGAATCTACCCTAAAAGAAGAAGAAGAACAGCACTAAGGACAATGAGGTCAGGGAAAGCAGATGGCTTAGCTGAGGTCACAACAGATATGATAAAGATGCTGGGTGAGATAGGGGAGAAACGGCTCCAAAGGGTACTCATAACAGTGTGGAGAGAAAGGCATATCCCAGATGACTGGAGAAGAAGCAAACTTGTGCCAGTGTACAACACAAAGGGGACATCCACAACTGTGGGCAGTACAGAGGTATCAAACTCCTGTTAACTTGCATAAAAAGTATGGAGAGTGTGACTGATAAACAGACATGCAGACTAGTAAAAAGTAAGACGAGAGATGAGCAGCTCAGATTCTGATCTGGCTGCAGCACAACTGACTCCATGTTTGCAGTGAGACAGGTAGTTGAGAAGAAGCTAGTGATGAGGAAGGAGTCTAACTGGGCATTCCTAGACTTGGAGAAAGTATGACAAGGTCCCAAGAAAGCTGATTTGGACAGTACTGCAGTGGTTCAAAGTCCAAGCAACATTAGTAGAATTAGTGCAGGTTATGTATAAGGTCCCAAGGACTTAAGTGTGAACAGTGTTCAGTCTCACAGACAGGCTCCCAGTGGGAGTGGGTGCACACCAGGGTTCAGATCTAAGCCCACTACTCCTTATACTGGTAATGGACTACATCAGCAAACAGGTTGAAGGGGACAGATCACCAAAGCTGCTGTATGCAGACAATGTGGCATTACAGGCAGACTCTGGGCAAGAACTTCAACAAATATAGGAGAATGGAATGCAACAACTGAAGGCACATGGGATAAAACTAAGTACAGATAAGACAGTGGTAATAGCAGCAACTTCGGAAAATCAGAAGAAGCTGAGAATTGAGATAGTAGAGGAGGTAGTGGAAGAGGTTATTAGCTTCAAGTATCTGGGAGAGTTTGTTGAGGAGAAAGGAAGTCTGAATGAAGAGGTTAAAGTTAGAATCAAAGGGGCTGCAGCCAAATGGCATAGAGTGTCAGAGGTAGTGTATGACAGAAGAATGCCAAAGAAGATGAAGAGTAAGGTGCACAAAACAGTGATGTGACCAGTACTTCTGTATTGTTCAGAAACCTGGGCAGCAAAGGCAGAGCAGATGATGAAGCTAGAGATCATGCAGATGAAGTGCCTGAGATGGGTGGTAGGATGCACCCTGTGGGACAGAAGAAAAAATGAGGACATCAGAGGAGAAGCCAAAGTAGCTCCAATTGCAGAAAAGATCAAAGAGATCAGATTACAGTGATTCTGGCACATGTGCAGAAAAGCAGAAGACAATCTGCTGAAAAAGATTTGGGGCAGACAGGAAGAAAGTAAGAGGGAATGAGGGCATCTAGCAAAGAGGTGGATAGACTGTATGAGATAAGATCTGTGACAGTTGGGCATAAGTGTCGGCAAAGTCAAGAGTGTTGCACTGAGTCAAGAGGTACTATTAACACAACACCCTGACCCCAAAGGGGATTGCTGATATGTCAACCTTTAATTCTGAAGAAAGAACATGTAATATAAAACTAACCGAATGATTAAACAAGGTAATTGTTTAAGGTGTATGCAGTAAGGGAAAACTGTCAAATTAACAAAGTAGAAAAAATGTATCTGCAGCTAAGCAGACAGTTTATGAGAATTAGCAAAGAAGGCCATCTTACAAGCTAGGGTTTAGAAGGAGGAAGAGAGTTACAGTTAGGAAAGTTAAAAGAGTATAGTCTTATATTCAGACAGGCAATAACAAATAGTATATTCAAAGACAGGCAATAACAAACAGTATATTTAAAGACAGGCAATAACAAGGTACTTAGCAGAATAAAGTAGGGTGGAGGAACCAAGGAGAAGGATCAGTTTGGAGGATAGCATTAGATTAAACTAAAGAGAGTTGGCAGTCAAAACATTGTAAGTGCAACAGACAAATGAGACAATAAAAAGCAGACAATGGATCAGTAGTTATAAACTGCAAGACAGAAGGAAAGATTTATCCAGAAAGGAAAATCTTAAAGGAATTTCTGGAATATGATAAAAAGAACCAGACTGCAAAATCTGTGTCTGAGATATCCAAGTATACAGGGAATAATTAAATGAGAGGAGGGAAAGGCACATGTGGATCAAGAGTGGATATTAGAACACAGACAAGGTACATTCTTAATGTGCTGTTTTTGTGAAGCAGTGTCAGTGTAATGAAAGAAAAAGGATTGCAGGACATTCTTAAAAAGATTCATGGCAGTCTTCTTCTTCCAGCTTTTCCTGGTTAGGGGTCACCACAGTGGATCACCTGTCCACTCATAATTGGCAGTGGAGTTTTATGGTGTTGAGTTGCCAGCCTGGTGCCCAACCTTCCACAGAAGGCACACACACACACGCACTCACGCCTAGGGCCAATTGAGAATGTCCAATCCACCTACAGCATGTCTTTGGGTGTGGGAGGAAACTGGAGCACCTGGTGGAAACCCATGTGACCACAGGGAGAACATGCAGACTACACACAGAAGGCACACCAGCCGAGGATCGAACCAGAGAACCTCTTGCTGTGAGGGAGCAACACTAACCACTGCACCACCGCGGCCACCCATAAAAAGATTTATGACAGTCATCTGTCTAAAATCAAAGTACAGAGGTTCCCATATTGCAGGGGAAGGAGCCCCAAATCCATTTTCCTTAGCTACTATACAGAAAGGGTGACTCCGAATAATGACAGCCCTTTTTATACTGACGTCAAGTAATATAGCAGGAGTTGGAGGCCTGTCAAACAGAGGTTGATAGTAGGAATCATGATGCATAGTGTGAATATGAGTGAATTAAAACTGGGATAATCTTTCATAAATGGGAAACTGTTTAATCTGATCTTAAGAATGAGATGAGTTTTTGTTGACAGAACTATCTGTTCTAGGCCTACAAAGGGTTTCAGAGGACACTTCTGGTAGCATTTAAATGCATTACCTTACACTTCTGTGAGTATAAAATTGATGAGTTTTCAACTTTTTTGTGAATACTGACTCACTGATCACCGCTTCTATTGCAAACATGAAATAAAACACATATCAGTCATAGCTGGCTCTCACTTTACCAACCTGATATTCATGCATTGCTGAGGTACGTTAAAAGCATTCAGGCTCTGACAACTCAATTACCTTTCCACAATATGTCACACTTAGATATGACAGGACACAATGGTGGCATATATTGATTTTATATATATATATTTTTATATATTTATATATATATATATATATATATATATATATATATATATATATATATATATATATATATAAAATCTATTTTATCTAAAAAAAAAATACCTTCATCACCATTTCACTAAACTTCTTATAACAACAAGTGATTTATCTAATAACAACAAGTGATTTATCTAATCTTGTATTTATCTATCACCAGATAATACTGGTTTCCCTTGAATAATTTTAGGTGATTTCAGTTTAGATTGGCTACTTATTAATATTTCCTCATGAACCACAATTCACCACTTTGGTTTAACTCATCTACTCTCTGAATCAGCCCCCACAAGCAAATATATTTGTATTAGACTGATCCTGATAACTCTTTCACTCAACATCTCCATATCTGTCACTTTATCAGACTGTGCCAGGACCACCTTAATAGTGATATTATTCTGTTACCTACTAAAGTGCATTTCAGAAAACCTAACAAAATGTGATATTTTGTCTTCAAACTATACCTTATCCAGTACTAACTTAGTTCCTCTTGACTTCATTCCATCCAGCTTCATCTACATTTTCCAATCTATATTAAATTCATCTGTTCCAGTGGCACAGTGCTGAGGCACACAGGAAATAATAACCTAGTGTATCAGCTGCTGGAAGGTGGATGAGTTTAAATACTTGGGATCAATAGTTCAGAGTAATGGTGAGTGTGGAAGAGAGATGAAGAAGAGAGTACAGGCAGGGTGGAGTGGGTGGAGAAGAGTGTCAGGAGTGATTTGTGACAGACGAGTACCAGTAAGAGTGAAAGGGAAGGTCTACAAGAGGGTAGTGAGACCAGCTATGTTATATGGGTTGGAGACAGTGGCATTGACAAAAAGGCAGGTGTTAGAGCTGGATGTGGCAGAGTTAAAGATGTTATGATTTGCACTGGGTGTGATGAGGGTAGACAGGATTAGGAATAAGTATATCAGAGGGTCAGCCCAGGTTGGAAGGTTTGGAGACAAAGCCAGAGAGGCAAGATTACATTGGTTTGGACATGTGCTGAGAAGGGATGCTGAGTAAATTGGGAAAAAGATGCTAAGGATAAAGCAACCAGGTAACAGGAAAAGAGGAAGGCTTAAGATAAGGTTTATGGATGTGGTGAGAGAGGACATGCAGGTGGTTGGTGTGACAGAGCAAGATGCAGAGGACAGGAAGAAATGGAAACAGGTGATCTGCTGTGGCGACCCCTAACAGGAGCAGCTGAAAGAAGATGATCAGCTGCTGTAGAAAGCCAAACATGAAAAGTAGAGTTGTATTAATTTTATTGGAAAAGTGAAGAAGGATGTAGGCATTAGTACCAGCATTGTGGTGATTAAGTATTTAAATGCAAAGTTGAGGGAAAATGGATGCAAAATTCAAAGAAATATATAAAAACCTCTAGAACTGACTGTCAGGATAGGAGCCCTGAGGCAGACATGGAAGAAGTCTGGAAAGATGCTGTTTTATCACAACAGGAGATTGTGACCCTTGTGGGACTATAACAAGTGGACAGGCTTGAACAGTTTGTGCAATAGTTGGGAATAAGATAAAGATAATTAAACAGTATGCAAAGTTGTTGTGGACAAGTGTGATAACCTGGGGTGTTAAAGTTGCACAGAGAATATTAGGATCATGAGCTCAGATGAAGAAGTGGAAGTGCAGAACCCTGTTTTGTTTATGAACAGATGGTTCTCTAAACAGATGTCAAACAGATCTAGCTGATAAGGTGAGGAGTAAGTGGTGATGAGTAAGCAGTGATATGTTATTGCTTAAATGAATAGTTGTAGGTATACAGGGCAGGTAGTGTGGCAGGGAGCACTTAAAAAGGGTTTATCATTGCTGGACTAAACATTAAAATACTGGGAGACTTTTCATCTAATACTTATGAGATGTGAAAACAAATGTCACCAGCAGTTTAGAGTATGTGAAAAGAGTATGCAGCAATGAGGATGGTTTACCTAGTATCCTATGTGAAAAGGACAGGATTACAGGGTTGCAAAATTATCAGAGGCATTTCATGTTTATTGAAGATTATAGGTGGCAGATGAAAGTAGCAATTATTACAAGTGGCAATGGACACTCCACCAAACCAACAAGAATATGGACACGTGTAGAAGGAGATAGTTGGGAGTAAGTATATAGCTGAGGAGGCAGGACACTTGGCGATAGAACAAAACCCTTCAATCAAGGTGTTGAGAGAGGGTAAAAATGGAGTGCTATTAGAAAAAAGAATCATGAGAAAATGGCCAGCATACTAGTAGTGTGAGAAATGTTATATTAACTGGGGACAGATATGAAATGGCCACTGAGGTAGGTAATGTAAAGTAAAGGTAAAGGGCAGCCCAGGGTCAGTAGACCAAGACCAGTCACATCTGAAAGCCTTGGAATAGATGAAGAAATGTTTTAATGACTTGGAAACTTTGAAATAACTTTATGACCATGAGGAGTAAGGATAATATATAAGTGGGAAAAATAAAAATGAGAAAGGTGCCAGGTGGTAACTTGTCAAGATGATGAAAAATGGTACGAAGGAGAAACACCCAACTGATCAAGGTATGAAGGTAGCCTGCAAGAGAAATGTATGCATTGAGGAATCCCTGTGCTAGCAGGTATGCTAGTTAAGGAACTGGCTGGGTGACCATCCCATCAATGAATGACAACTAACTGTATAATAATATTTTTATCATAATCCATGAAACTGAAACTGAACGTATTAATGTATTTGATAGGGAGTTTAGACTAGAACTGGCAGCATAGATGATGGGAGTTAAAGACTGTGAGATGACTTGTTCAGTGGAACACTGTGGTAAGGGATTGACAGTAATAAATGGCCACCAAGAGCTGGCATTCTTCTTATATAGTGGAGGTTTTCCTTGTAGCCAAGGATCTTTTGTATCTTGACTTATAGGAGCAGAGTGGATATGCAGAAGGTGCAGTTGAGTGTGGATAGGGTTGCCAACTTGAAATGCGGGTGGTTAATGAATCATAAGAGAGAGAGAGAGAGAAAGAGAGAGGATACATTGTTGTGCCCACAATCCATTTACATTTAGTTTTTCCTATAATTACCGTGGAACAAGTCTTTAAATCCTAGTCAGTGGTTACAAATTATGTTTCTGTAGGACCAAATAACATACCAGGCTGCATTCTCATCAAAGCCAATTATGCACTATCTGCGTCGCAACTTAAACTCTTCACTCTCAGCCTGCTTACAGGGTTTGTCCCTGATATCTGAAAAACATCCACTGTTGCTCCTCTACACAAGGGTGGCCCCTCCACAGACCTATGGAATTACACACAATTCAGTATCATCAGCCTTAAATGCAAAATCACGGAGCCCACAATAACAGAACTCACCTGTGCAGACATAGCCTACTGATTTAGACCTACTAACTTTGGTGTTGGGAAGAGCAGGCCCTGTCTCTTGAATCTAGTAAACCTCTTTGAAAAGGTTACTGAGAGTGTGGACAGTAGTCACTCTGTGCACACTACTTAAATGACCTGAGCAAGGCTTTTGACGCTATCTCCATTCTGGTATTACTCAAAAATTAGACAAATTTAATGTAAACCCCTACATTGTCCACTGAATTGCAAACTGGCCTTCCAACAGATCCTGAATAGAGAAAGTTGCTGGTACCCTATCTAAAAGTAAAAGTGTATCTAATGGAGTACTGCAGGAATCAGTGCTGGTTCTTCTGTTGTCTTGTATGTGCAAACATCTAAGCTAATATCTCTAATATCTCTAAAGTGTGGTTGACCAAGTTTGCTGATGACTGAAAGATGGGTACTGTTATTTACTCATCCCCTGATACTAAGCTGCTTGAAGAAAGGCTGGAATATGCACATAACAGGTGTATCAAAAATGGTCTCAAGCTAAATCCAAAGAAAATACAATATAGTAGCAGTAGTCAAAAAAAGCTGTTCCCACCTCATATGTTATAAGTGGTACTCCTTTTCATACAGGTGTGGTCGTATCAGACTTGAGCACTTACGGGAACAATTCTCTCATTTATTCATCTTGCTTGCACCATAGTCAGGAAATCCTTTTATCTGGCCCAGACAATTTTCATGGCAATCTCTGATATCCAAAGAGATCACCTTTCCACTGCACTCTTCCCTTATCAGACCCATTATTGAACACAGTGATACCTTTAGTATGTATGAATCCAAGCATATCACTCAACTATAAGGACCCCAATGATTTTTGATCAGATAAGTTAAAGGTGTAAAATACTTCAACTATCATGGTAGTTTAGCCTGACTTTCCTTGTATTCAGTACCCTACCTGCTGTTCCAAGGTGACCTGTGTCTCACATTTTGAGCCATGAAACATCCAGTGTTAATTGACCTTGTAGTTCATCACAAAACCAGTATTTCTACAAATGCCCATACTAGGGACTTAAATTTACACCAACAAATAAACAAGACTCACTGGAGGGGATAAGTTCTTAGCTCAAAGTATTCCCAGACTATGGAATAAGCTACCATTACAGGTCAAGCAAAGTACTATTTTTCTGCCTTTAAGGCTAGTCTTGATGTTTGGATGGGTAGATATAAATTCATACAAGAGTTATCATGTGCACATACATCATTGCTTGATTTAAGAGGCAGGCATTATTAAGTATTCACTAAAGGCAGTGAGAACTTTTAAACATGTCTATTTGTTTCATATTTGGTTACTGAGTAGTTGGCTCAGTCCAAAGATCCTTTTCAGCCATGACCCAAAAGTACAGAAAAAAAAAGCAAACAGCTTGTTGTTGGGAGGGTGGCCTAATGGTTAAGGTGTTTGCCTTCCAAACACAAAGTGCAGGGTTTGAGTCTCACAAAGGATACTTGGCTAGGCTTAAAATGGCTTGTAAGGGCAGTTAGCTTAGTACTAATCTATGAATATACAAGAAGAATATAATACATATTGAAAATCAAATGTTTTTGAAGGATCATGGAGTAAACATATGCTTTTTAACTTATTTACAGAAAAACATTTCAGAGATAGAGTTAACAGTAAAACCAAGGTTGTTTACACTAGTTACAGTATATATTGATACATTGAATGTGTATATATTCATTCATGTACATCAAATGTTCATATACATCGAAAGTATACTGACAAACAGCTTTACAGTATGGTATGGATGGAAGCTGCTCTGCTTCCGAGCACCAGTCCCTCCAGAGGGTAGTGAATGCGGCTGAGAGGATTATCAGGAACTCCTTCGCATCCATGCAACACCTGCACATGTCCAGATGTCTCAGCAGGGCAAGGAAAATAACCAGAGATTGCACTCATGCTGCTTACAAGCTGTTCTCACATTTATCAGGAAGGCGCCTTCGATGCATACACTGCAAAACCACGAGATTTGGAAACAGCTTATTTCCACTAGCTATCAAGTTACTGAACTCTAGGAACAGTACCCTTCACACTGGGCATTAAGTTAGCAATCCAACAATGCTGAAAAGTCTCTATAGTGCAATACATAACAAGGTCTTACCTGCACCCAGATAGCAAAGTCAGCAGTAATCAAACTGAACTGTCTTAGTGTACAATATAAATGTAGGCCTTAAATCAATCACTTAATGTTTCCAGTGAAAATAAGCTAACAACCTAGTAATGAGAGACAATCTGTTAAATCAGTGCAATAATGCAAGTATTTATTATTGTTGTGTTTGTCTGTGGCTATAGAATTTTGTGTATTATCATCATGTTAAATGTAGTATATGTATTGCATACACATTGAATCCGAAGAAACATAATTTAGCTGGGTTCGCACTTGTGTGAATCGAAGTGACAAAGTTTACTTTGACTTTTTTTTTACTTTTTTATATTGAGAGAGTCAATTTTAAATTTCAGTATTATATGAAACAAGCAGGTCGATATTTGGGATAACAAGCAGTGAAAGATTGTCATGCTGGAGGGAGCAAGCTCCTCGTGGTCCTGCAGAGTGGTCCTAGCTACAGAGAACTCAGAAAAGCGACTACTTTCTGGATTTAAGTATCTTTGCTGTTTTTTTACTTGGAATAGCTTCAGTAGCTTAACCTGAACAAGCTTAAACTGTTTTTTAGCTGTTTGCTGCATTATTTTTAAAATCTGCACTTTAAAGTTACTTTTTAGTCGAATTTGATCGAAAGTTTGTTTGTTTGTTTGTTTGTTTGTTTGTTTAATTTAACTGTTGAGGCTGCCCACTAAAGTGTGCTAGCCTGTGTAACTGATTTATCACTGTTTCTGCATTTTCTGTGTGTTTCTATCAAAAAAACAAAAAAAAATCCATGTTTTCCCGTCTCTCCTCGACTAGTTTAGACCAGTTTACAGGCATTGCTGTATTCTGGGCTGTGGTATAGTTCCTGTGTTGTCCATTACCTTACTTGGATAGAAGGAAGTTTCTTTTTTCACCAGTGGGAGTGGGGAGCCTTGAGCAGCCTACCTCCTGTAGGAAGTGACCTCAGCACAAGAGCTGTAGTAATTGGTTGTTTTGGACCATTTCTAGCTGTTTTGTAGTTCCCTGTTTAAAATCCACCTCTGGGCATTTTTTTCTGGCTATACTGCTCAGACAAGCTCCTCGTGGTCCTGCAGAGTGGTCCTAGCTACAGAGAACTCAGAAAAGTGACTACTTTCTGGATTTAAGTATCTTTGCTATTTTTTTTACTTGGAATAGCTTCTGTAGCTTAACCTGAACAAGCTTAAACTGTTTTTAGCTGTTTGCTGCATTATTTTTAAAATCTGCACTTAAAGTTACTTTTTAGTCGAATTTGATCGAAAGTTTGTTTGTTTGTTTGTTTAATTTAACTGTTGAGGCTGCCCACTAAAGTGTGCTAGCATGTGTAACTGATTTTTCACTGTTTCTGGATTTTCTGTGTGTTTCTATCAAAAAAACAAAACAAAAAAAAAAAATAATCCTTGTTTTCCCGACTCTCCTTGACTAGTTTAGACCAGTTTACAAGCATTGCTGTATTCTGGGCTGTGGTGTAGTTCCTGTGTTGTCCATTACCTTACTTGGATAGAAGGAAGTTTCTTTGCTCACCAGTGGGAGTGGGGAGCCTTGAGCAGCCTACCTGTCCCTGTAGGAAGTGACCTCAGCACAAGAGCTGTAGTAATTGGTTGTTTTGGACCATTTCTAGCTCTTTTGTAGTTCCCTGTTTAAAATCCGCCTCTGGGCATTTTTGTCTGGCTATACTGCTCAGACAAGCTCCTCGTGGTCCTGCAGAGTGGTCCTAGCTACAGAGAACTCAGAAAAGTGACTACTTTCTGGATTTAAGTATCTTTGCTGTTTTTTTTTACTTGGAATAGCTTCTGTAGCTTAACCTGAACAAGCTTAAACTGTGTTATAGCTGTTTGCTGCATTATTTTTAAAATCTGCACTTAAAGTTACTTTTTAGACGAATTTGATCAAAAGTTTGTTTGTTTGTTTAATTTAACTGTTAAGGCTGCCCACTAAAGTGTGCTAGCCTGTGTAACTGATTTATCACTGTTTCTGCATTTTCTGTGTGTTTCTATCAAAAAAACAAAAAAAACAAAAAAAGAATCCTTGTTTTCCCGCCTCTCCTCGACTAGTTTAGACCAGTTTACAGGCATTGCTGTATTCTGGGCTGTGGAGTAGTTCCTGTGTTGTCCATTACCTTACTTGGATAGAAGGAAGTTTCTTTGCTTACCAGTGGGAGTGGGGAGCCTTGAACAGCCTACCTGACCCTGTAGGAAGTGTCCTCAGCACAAGAGCTGTAGTAATTGGTTGTTTTGGAACATTTCTAGCTCTTTTGTAGTTCCCTGTTTAAAATCCACGTTTGCATGGCTTTGCGCGGTTGTGCGCATAGCTCAGTACTGGTTAAACTTCTTCTGGCTCCGCCAAGTCTGCTCTTTATATTTCCCCTTAAGGAAGCTCTACTCTTAGTATAATCAGACTACTCGCTATACTATAAGCCTAGCACTTGTTCTCAAAACTTCTCTACTAAGTAAGCACTCTCGTACTAAGTAAAGCACTACATCCACCTACCACCCCTGTGAATATCCTCTTCCCTTAAAGGCACAGCACTCCCTTGTACTGTTCTAGCATGTCGAGTGGTAGATTACTGGCGTCCTCTCCAGTTCAGCTGGTTAATCTGGGTATCTTGAGACAATGCTACAATTGTCTTATGTACACAGACAACCCTCTCCTCCTCCCAACAAACACAAATACATGTGAGAGATGCAACTATATAGCCAAACTGGAGGCTGAACTCTCTCAACTCAGGGCTGGCATGACCAGGCAA
Organism: Protopterus annectens; assembly: GCF_019279795.1. Classification (NCBI taxonomy): domain Eukaryota; kingdom Metazoa; phylum Chordata; order Ceratodontiformes; family Protopteridae; genus Protopterus; species Protopterus annectens. The sequence goes on along the minus strand of NC_056725.1, from coordinate 1,947,358,223 downwards.
GAGGAGATGGTAACCACACACACAACAAACCCAGTCCCACATAGACCTACCACAACTGCAAACCAAACACATAATAACACAAAGACATACTCGGAGGCTCTAATAAAAAACTTACCAAAACAACAGAGGCTCCCAAAGCAGACATCCAAAAATCCACCACCTCAAAACAAAACACATGCAACACATACTTCAATAAATCAGTGTGTCAACCAATCACAGCCCTTAAGGCCAAACACCATGCCTGATACACTAGTAATAGGTGATTCTATAGTCAGACACACTGATGTCCCGCTTACCAGGCTGAACAAGGACAGGGTGACTGTGAGCTGCCTATCGGGAGCTAGGATCCGCCACATAACACACGCAGTCATGTCACTCCAAAGCAAGTACAAATATGACTCCGTCATTGTCCATGCTGGCATGAATGACTTGAGACATACCTCCCTGGACTACATGAAAAGAGACATAGAGGAGCTCTCCGATTATGTAGCCCAGGCTGGTATGACCCTGACCCTGAGCAGCATCTTGCCCTCACCAAGAATGATGCCACAATACAAAGACAAGATAATCATCTTTAACAATTGGCTTAGGTACTGGTGTCATTCTAAGGGGATCCAATGTCTGTCTGCCTGGGATGACATGTTGGACAAGCCACACTGCTTCACAAGGGATGGCTTACACCTGTCACCACTGGGCTTCTGGATATTGGCTAAGGCTCTTGCCTCCCCCATAGTGCCTTTTTTAGGCAAGGCTCAAAAGACAAACCCACCTCCTTAGAAAACAAAAATGGAAAAAAACTAAGGGTAATGCTGCTCAACACCAGAAGTCTAAATCTCAAGATGCAGGCACTCAATGCACTCCTCAGCATGGAGAACATTGACGTTTGTGCAGTAACTGAAACCTGGTTCAAGGCTCCTGAGAGCACCCCAGCACTACCAGGCTATACCTCATATCATGCTTTTCGGCCCCAAAACCCGGGCCGAACCACAAAGGGAGGGGGAGTATCCATATTCATCAAGGACACCCACACCTCCAGGTTAGTAGCAACACATGAAGCATCAGAGACCATACAGGTGCAACTAACCATAGGCAAAACTGCTATACAACTGGTAGCATGTTACAGACCACCCTCCCAATCTCAGGAACCCCACTCAGCCTTCCTAAAGACATTGGAGGATATGAATGTATCACAAAATACCATCATACTGGGAGACTTCAACTACCCAACATAGATTGGGTACATTATTTAGCCCTAACACCCTAGCCCAAAGGTTCCTGAAATTCATAAATTCAAATGCACTGGAACAACTAGTCACCTCTCCCACTAGAGGAAATAATATACTAGACCTGATCATCACAAACATGGGGACAAAATGCTCCACACCAGAGGTATACCCCTCACTAGTGAGATCTGACCACAAACTAATTACCCTGGATATACATATCCCACCTCCACCCCCAGCACAAAAGACCACAGTGAAAAACTTCTCAAAAGTAGACTTCACTCTTCTTAAGACTGAGATGGTATCCTTTAAGCCCACTGGGCCAGTGGATACCACATCCCACAATGCCGAATCCTTCACAAATGCATTCAATGGACATCTCCAAGAATGCATGGATCATGCAATCCTAAATAAATCCAAGTCCCTCTCCACCAAAGGCAAGCGTCTTGTCTGGTGGACCTCAGCCATTAACAAATTGTATAACAAAAGAAGGAAGCTACTGCATGTCATAGCAAAATCCCATAAAGGGAAGACATCTCTGATCAACATTAGCAGAAAACTACGTTCTCTCATAAAAACATCCAAGGCCAACTTTGAGAGAAAAATCGCTAAGGACACTAAAGATAACCACAAAGCCTTCTTCAGCTATGTTAGAAACTTGGGCGGAAACCCTCAGATATGCTCAGAGTTAGTTCACAACAACAAAAAATACATTGAACCCACAGATATTGCCAACATTCTGGCTGACAGGTTCAGTGCAAATTTCTCCCCTCCCTCACCCCCAAAAGAAGAAATACTTAGCCCAGCTGAATGTAATCTCCCTGTCATCTCAGATGTCCAAGTGAGAACCGCCCTCAACAAAGCTAAAAACACAGCATCAATGGGACCTGACAGTATCCCGGTTTGCGTGCTACGTGAACTCCAAGAGGAGCTAAACCCGCACATAAAAATGCTATTTAACCTTAGCCTTACTACAGGATATGTACCTGAACACTGGCGTACAGCAACAGTGGTCCCACTCCACAAAGGGGGGTACCTCTACAGACCCTGGGAACTACTGCCCCATAAGCTTAACTAGCCTGGTCTGCAAAGCTATAGAAAATATCATTATGGAACTCATAAACAGAGACATAGGGGACCTACAGACACTTGACCCCCCCCCCCCCAGTTCGGCTTTGTAAAGGGCAGATCCTGCCTTTTGAACCTGGTTGACTTTTTCGAAACAGTCACTAGAGCCATTGATGAGGGCAAAGCAGTCCATACAGCTTACCTGGACTTGGCTAAGGCCTTTGACACAATACCCCACTCAGGCATCATAGATAAGCTCAACAGCTTAAACGTAAACCCTTATGTCACTAGATGGGTTGCAAACTGGCTAAAGGACAGAACCCATAAAGTTAAAATCGCTGGAGCAATGTCAGACTCAAAGCCAGTCACAAGTGGGGTCCCACAGGGATCTGTCCTGGGACCCCTTTTGTTTGGCATTTATTTCTCAGATGTTAATGCAAACATGGGAGGGCTGTGGCTGACAAAGTTCGCAGATGACTGCAAACTAGGCGCCATAGTCGATACACCAGTGGACACATACATCCTACAAAAAGGCCTCACAGAAACGGACAACTGGTGCCGGAGTCACGGCCTTAAACTAAATGCCAAAAAATGTATAGTCATCCCCTTTGGGAAAAACAAAGTACCCACAAATTATCACATAGACAGCAACCCACTGAGTACGGAAAAAGTAATCAGAGACCTAGGGACCCAAGTCAACAGCGACCTCTCATTTGACACCCACGTTTCCAAAGTGGTTAGAAAAACATTCTACCTTGCACACCTCATCATGAAGGGATTCATATCCAGATCCAAGGATGTCATTGTACCCCTATTCTCCTCCCTCATCAGACCCATGATTGAGTACAATGCCCCATTTGGTATGTACCTCACCCGGCATTTGCAACAGCTGGAGAGACCACAAAAGTACCTCACCAAGAGGATCAAGGGTCTCCAACATATGTCTTATTCTGCCAGACTAAAGAAACTTCAGCTCTATTCAGTAGCACACAGCCTGCTCAGAGGTGATCTCTGCCTGACGTACAAGTCCATGTCCAATCAGGATCTGATGGACATGCTCCATCTCAAAAAATCCAAATCCATCAGGACCACGAGAGCTAAAGACTTAAACCTCGGCACAAGTATGAATAGGACATGCTGGCGGGATAGATTCATAACCCAGAGGCTTCCCATGCTTTGGAACAAGATCCCAGTTCATATTAGGCAGAGCCCCTCAATGACTCTCTTCAAGAGAAATCTTGATGAGTGGATGGGAGATCGTAAGTTTACCCCAGGGGCCACATCTGTGTCACTGCTAGACAGGGGTACAGTAAACTAATTCTATTATATAAGGGGACCTTCATTGTGTCACTACTAGACATAGGCACAGTATTCTAAATTTATTCTGCACATTTTTGTACCATTTCATGGGGTGGCAAAAGCCACATCACTATGGCTAGGCTTACAAATGCCCCAGGGCAGATAGCCTAGTGCTAAATTATGAAGCTATGAAACATTTCACTGTGACTGTCTTGCTGGATGTAATATGCTGTTAGAATTCAACATTTCACAGTGATTATGTTGCATGTAGAATGCTGTTTGATAGCAAATGGTGAGGTTAACCATTGTCTCTAAAGCACTTACACTCAGTTTCCTTGTGCAACGGTTCAGAAAAAAAGCCTTTTTCACCTCAATTAGACAATCCAAACCTGTTAATTCAGGTGGGAGTCTGTTCCATAACGCTGGGCCTAGTGAGGAAAAGGTACATTCTCCAGTAGGATATTATATGAAGGTCTGCTTTACATGATAGCTTGCTTTTGGGTACTTCTTAGGGAGCAAATCTATTATTGGACAGTAGTTTCCATCTCAGTTGTATGCATCGGCTACTATTTATTATACAATGACCCCCCCCCCCATTAATATTACAAAACATGCACGCTGATTGGTCAGCATGCCCATTGTAAATCAGACTTATGCTAATGGAAAAAGGTCCAGTCACCCAGACTTTTTCCATTAGTATAAGTCTTTTTTTTTTCTTTTTTTGTTACAGCAACAGAGAACGCAAGATCTCCGTTGCTTTTTAGAAAGTGTCTCGCTATGTTAGAGGAGTTTAACATAGCGAGATAGCTTAAAAAAAAGCAACGGAGATCTTCCTTTCTCCATTGCTTTTTATAAAGCTGTCTCACTATGTTAAACTCCTTTAACATAGCGAGACAATTTCTGAAAAGCAATGGAGATCTTGCTTTCTCCGTTGCTTCCACACACAACTCTGATGTACTGAATAAGCATACGCATGTGCAGTACATCAGAGCTGCTGCAGAATACCAGACAGCTGCGGAAGGGCAGCACGGAGGCATTATGCAATGCCATTATTTAAGAAAAGTAAATATTTTTTTTCTTAAATAATGTCATTGTATAATAGCAATAACCCACTTCTGGGTGTGGGTAATGCTGGATTTACCCACAGTTGCCTTTGTTTGGCCACTCGGGCTTCGCCCTCGTGACCAAACCACACCAACATTGGGTAAATCCAATATTACCCACACCCAGGCGTGGGTTATTGCTTAAGTATTTTATGAATAAGAGATCCTAGGAGATAAGCTGACCTTTCAGTGTTTGGAAGTCATTTTAGATGTTGTAGGAGGTTACAATGGTGAGACTTGCAGTCAGTATGGACAGCAAACTTGGAACTTTTATTTCCTGTGATCTGAAATATTTGGGAATTTTGTGACACTTTTTAGAGGCAGAGGAACATTTTTTTTTGCTAGGGAAAAGTAGGCTGAAAGAAAAAGTAAAAGAGAGATTCTATAACAGATTTTAAGTTGAGATAGTGCTATATTGGTTATTTTGTCTATATGATTTGTAAAAGTTAGAGGAAGATCGATGTTCAATTCTAGTATTCAGAAACAAGTGGAATGATGTTGTGTTAATCAATGATGTTAATAAGGGATAGATGAGGATTCTTTTGATTTGTTGTAAATAGCATAAGGTTAGTTTTTTTGGTTCAGCCTAGAACGATAACTTAGAGAATGACTGCTGACGTTTGTTCTGGAAATTAGACGGACGGCCATTTATGGCATGTGATAGAATTATATCATTTGCATACAATATGACAACAATGGATGTGAGTTCATTTGTAAGATCATTAATAAATAATGAAAACAGAATGGGACTCAGAATTGAACCTTGTGGCATTCCAGTATTTGGGTTGCCAAACAATGATAACAAGGTTATTAGTGTAGACTTTGGAATATTCCCAGGTAACTCTGGAGCCACTTTATAGTATTTTTCCCAAAGTTTGTTCAGTTTTGTAAGTAGAATATTGTGCTTAACAGTTCTGAATGCCCTGGTCATAGATAAAGATATTCCTCCAGTGAACATATCACCATTAATGTTAGCCGGATAGCTACAGATTCTGAAGAAGTAGCTGTATTATGGCCAGTTACATAAAAGAGTTGTGAAGGTAAGGGTTTGGAGATTATCCAGGAACATCGTATGTACAGAACTGGTAACTGAGTAGGTAGGACTTTAGTTGAGTTGTAAATGATTTTAGGGAGAGTTCTTGTCATATTGCTAGTGGGATGGAGTTCCAGGATTTAGTGAGGTAGTGGGGGAGTACTGATTTGCCAGCAGAATTGATGGGTTTGGATACAAGTAATAGGCATTTGTCTGATGAATGCAGTGTCCTGGAAGGGTTATATAATTTTATGTGGTTGGAAATGGATGGAGAATTGTTAGGTTTATACACAATGTCAACGGTTTGTGGAAGCTGTGATTAGATTTGATAATCTGGAAATTCCAGCCACTGTAATTCACTTAGGGCAGCACATTGGTGGGTTCTCTTTGGAAGGTTGGCAGCGAATCATACTAGTTTGGAGTAACATTGCTCAGGATTGTTTAGCAAGGTCACTTGGATATGGATATGGATGGCAGCAGAATACATTACAGTAAACAAGAGGAGAGAAGAGGCAATGTGCTTTCTTATAGTGTCTGAGAGCAAGCTTTGTCCCTATAAAGGGGATGCTGTTTTTGGTATAAATTTTAAGTATATTTTGGATGTGTGTGTCAGATATTAGGTTCTCATCTACACAGTTGCCTAGCAGTTTAGTATGTGTGACAAGTTCAATTTTTGCTTTGTTGAATGAGGTAACTGAGAAGGAAATTTTGTTGATTGCAAGCTGTTTGGGAGTAAATATGATTAGTTTGGATTTACTTGTGTTAAGGAATAGCTGGGCAGATGACAGCCAGGTTTCTGTAGAGGAGAAGGATTTCTGAGTAAGTTCTGGTAGTTTGCAATAGAGATTACTATGGCATCATCTGCATACTGTATTAGGAATGCAGTTTTACAGGCTTTATGTAGTTCATTGATGAAGATGTTATTTATTTTTTTTATTTAACATTTGTTGACTGGGAAAGTTCAACTAGGACAGAGCCTATTTTCAGTGAAGGCCTGGGGAGAAACACTCCAGATGCATGTCTTTGGAATGTGGGATGAAACCCACATGAATATAGGGCGGACATGCAGACTCCACACAGAAGGCACCTCAGTTGAGAATTGAACCAGAGAACCTCTTGCTGTGAGGTGACGACATTAACCACTATACCACTGCACTGCCCAGTTAAACATGTTAAGCAGAAAGGGTCCCAAGATTGATCCTGGGACTGGTAGGAAAGATGAGAGATCTTTGTGCCACTTGACAGCTTCAGCTCTCTTTTTGGAGGGAGCTGCGAATCCATGATATTGCAGTGGTGTCGATTCCTAGGTTATGAAGTTTGTGATGGAGGATAGAGTGAGAGGCCACACCATAGGCCTTGTATACATCAAGGAAGAGGGCAGGCACTAGGTTTCCCTCATTCCTATTTGTGTTTCGTGGTGAAATTAAGTAAAGCAGCAGAGGTACTGTGGTGGGGATGGAAGCCATGCTGAGATGAAGAGAGGAGGTTATTTTGTCTGAGATAATGTAAGAGTTGTGACGGGATGCATTTTTCAAGTATTTATGAGCGATGGGAGAGAATGATAGCAATGGGCCTGTGGTTGCAGAGTACAGTTGAATGTCCTCCTTTTTGGAAGGAAAGAATGTGGCTTTTTTCCAGAGGGTAGGAACATATGCTTCACTGATGGAGAGATTTATTAGTTGTTATGGGATAAGGCAGTGGGTTTCAATTTAAGTATTTTTTTTTAATGTAAGTAGTGGGGACTGGTTGATAGGAAAAGTTATGAAGAAGAAAGTTTAGTGGTGCTGTTGTCTGCTTGTTGGTATTATAGGAATTTTGAAGTAGTGGTGAGACTGACAGAATGAAATAAAAGTTGAAAGAAACAGCACAGTTTTTAGAGTTGTTGTTAATGATAAGTATAGGAGATAGTTGAGTGTTGTGGCCAAGATTGAGCAGCTGGCTTATAGAGGACCAAACTGTTTTGAGATTTTCTAGTTTTTATGTTGCAAGAAAGTGTAGTATATTTTATATCTAACTTACTTTCAGTTTTAGATTAGTTTCTGAGTTCTCTGAATTTCTGGAGACGTGTTAGTGTTTTACTGGATAGCCATGTATTCCAGGCTGTATTTCCAAGTCTCAGAAGGTGTTTTATATTTCAAGACAACCAGGGGCAGGTTTGTCCCTTACTCTCATTTTCTCCTGAGTGGATTACGTTGATTTGGGATGTTCAAAAGAGTAGAATTAAAAGAAAGCTACTGTTTCATCTAGTAGAATGTATTTTAGAGCATTCCAGTTACATAGTTTTAGGTAGGACATAAAGGTGGGTGGCACTGTTGCCTCACAGTGAAATTCTCTGGTTTGATTCTCGACTGGAGTGTCTTCTATGCAAAGTCTGCATGTCCTCCCTGTGTTCGTGTGGGTTTTGTTTCCTCTGGGTGCTCCTGTTTCCTCCCACATTCCAAAGACATGCAGTAGATGGATTGGGCACTCTAAATTGGCCATAGGTGTGATAGTGCATGTGAGTGTGTGGTACAGAACAACAGCTGCAGCAGGGCTAGCCACCTGGGGGTGTGAACCTTGGCTCTAGATGAATGTCACTGTTAAAATGGCATCCTCATGTTATGTGTAAAAATGGGAAAAGAGGTTGTGGATGGATGGATGGATGGATGAATAAAGGAATCTTTACTGAAATGTGTGAGGTTACATGCTATGCTGAAATCTGGCTGCTTTTGAATATTAGTTTGCTTTCTTATTACGTAGGTAGGGAAATGGTCACTTTGGGTATGGGGAAGGGTACCTGAGGTAAATATTTTCTGAGACATAGCAGTAAGAATACAGTCAATTAAGGTTCCCTCTGTGTTGTTTTTATTGTAACAGGTGAGAGTGGTGATTAACTGTGAGAGATCAAAGAGATTTATTGATCAGTTAGGTGAGTTGCAGGAGAGAGAGAGAGAGATAGAGAGTCAATATTAAAATCACACAGTATGTATTTTTCTTGGGAGATGTTGGATGAGACCCAGAAGATATCTTGTTTTGCTTGAGTTTTGAGTGAGATATGAGACTTTCTGCCTTACCAAATTGTAGAGGATTTAGTGGTGAAAGCGTAAGCTGCAGAACATTTTAGTATATTATTGCATCTCCAGTGGCCCTTTTATTTTGTCTCTTTGCTGTTAGTATATTATAGTTTTGAGGTGGAAGTTCATTATCTTATGTTTAATTTTTCAGCCAGGTTTCAGTAAGTACTGCTATATCTGGAGCATGTAGGTTATGTCAGACATAAAACTGTGGTGTATTATTGGAGATGCTTCTAATGTTTATGTGTGTAATGTTAAGGAAAGTACAAGTAGTCTTATGTTGTATTGGAGGGGTGAGGTTTGTGGGGGGTTGTAGGGTTAAAGGCCTGTAGGGATGTAGCAGGTCCAAGGTTTGGATGGATGTCACCAATGAGTTTTAATCTGAAGGAGATATGTTGGCTGTAGGATAAGCACTTAATATAAGCATGTAATTTTTAATTTTAGCTCACAAATTATGGGGTTGTGTATTGTAGGGTGTGTTTGACAAAGTCTGTGGTATTCATGAGTATAAAGTGGATGTTATCATGGGAAAAGTAAGAGCTGCATATGCTGCAGAACGCTGGATAGTACAACTAGGATGATGGTGATGGTTTGAGTGAAAGCATGAAAGTAAAGATGTTAAGTAGGCAAGTAACAAGGGGAGTCAGAGGGTCAGCACCAAGACTGGTTTCATGATGGTTAGGGGTAGGATGACATTTTGGCATGTGTAAGGACAGATAAAGAGTGGAAAAAGAGGGGTGATGTACACCCTATGTATACTCAGCTAATCACTATATTGCTGATCGAGAGCAGTTTGGAGGGTTGTATTGTGATGTGGTACAGAGCTGAAAAGAATTACTGATTTGTTATATATTGGCAGTGGTGAAGTATTAGTACTTTTACTGATAGAATTTTGTGATTTCTCCTACTGATGCCTTTATTTCTTTCAAATTTGTTCTGAATTTCTAATATCAGCAGTTTGCTTCTTTCTTAAATGCCTTCTTAAGGGTGTATACATGAATAGGCCTCTTATGGTCACTGTGGCCATTTGCTTACTATTGTTCCTCTACTGAGCAGCTTAATGAAGGAGGGAGTGGACATCATCTTGTTGCAGGAACAGAAATTCATGAAGGCATAAATAAAAAAATGAACAGAAATGGATATATTAGGAAAGAATGTGTTTAGTGTCAAAACATATCTTGCTAAAGAGAAAAACAAGTGGGAGAAGAAAAGGTTAATGCAGCATGCAGAGGGAAAATGGACAGTAGGCAGGTAAGAAAGAGAGGGACTGGAAATAATAATAGTAGTGTTTTGGGTCAAACAATCAGTTGACAGCAATGATAGATGAATCTGGGGAAAGTGTTGACAGTTTTAGGGAAGAGGGTAAATAAATACTACTAGTGGGCCATTTTAATGTAGTCCTAAAGCCAAGCAGGGATAGATTATTTGGTAAGCACAAATTTCACAGAGGTTCCCAGATGACCCATAGAATGGATATTGACAGGGTAATGATGTATGACTGTGTTTGGAAGAAAGATGGCTTTAACTTTTCAAAGGATACTAACTGACGGTAAGTAAGCAAGACAGAATTGTAATAGAAAGCATGTTGGTAGGAGAAGTAGTGTTTGTCAGGATAAATGAAGCTAGCACAGCATATGAGAAATGTGAAGTGGGTTGTAGAAATGGAATCTGGGGCATCAGTAAGATGTAAGACATGTTTGTAAGGATGATGAAAGAAAGTGGAAGCAAAGAGAGGATTTACTGAATGGACTGAAGGCAGCATGGATAAGTAGGATAATGGTACAAAGACAGAGAGAGACAGAGAGAAGAACAGAAGATGATATTAAGGTGAGAGAAACACGAGAAGGAATAAGGAGTTTGCAGGACTGTGTTTAATAAATGAAGGAGATAAATGACAAGGACATTGGCAACCGTGAAATTCATTTAAAAGAAATAAGTGATTCACAAGTGAAATCGAGATAGCTGGTAGTCAAGATGGAGAAGATGGGTAAGAGTAATGTAAAGATGCCATGCTGTTTATTAAAAGTCCAAAACAGCAAGGTAGGGGTAAGGGAAATTAAAAGGGAAAATGGGGGGAGAGTGTGTAGAATGAGACATATAAGAAAAGAATTCAGGCATTTTTATAAGATTTTATTCAGAAAGGGTAAGGGGTGATTCATGTTGTGGAGTGGAAAAAGTGATGGATCTCCAGCAAACAGAGAGAAATGTTAGATGGTAAAAGCAGGGAGGGGTAAGTGGTAGTTGCAGTAAAATAATAAAGGAATAGTAAGTCGGGGGAGGGGGGTCAGATGGCTTCTCCTTAGATTTTTATGAGGAGGTAGGGCTTCAAAGGAGGAAATATTCAGCTGAGGTGCTTAACCAAATATCAAAAGAAGGGAAAATGTGTCAATCTTTGTGTAAAGCAGAAGTAACAATTTCATATAAGGTTTAAGGGAAGAAGAAAGATTCTGGTAATTACATGCAAATTTTACTGTGTGATGCTGACACCCAAATTTTGCTAAAATTTTGTTAAGTATTTAAAGCAGCTTTTTCTGGATTATAATAACAGATACATGGGTAGGTTTTGTTACTGGAAGTTCTTCAGCAGACTACTTTAGATATTTAGTGCATTTTGTTAAGTGGGCTGAAGTTAAAAGAAAGGGGTACCTGGAGTGTTTTTGATAATATTGTAAACATTTTTGAGAGTATAGTTTAGAAATTTTTATTTCAGTTGCTGAATCAGGTGTTGGGAATAGAAAGTGACTGAGGAAAGTGCAGGTGCTATACAGGAACCTATGCTTTACAATATTAGTAAACAGGGAAAATACAAATGGGTGATCTCATGGAAAAGGACAAAGCAGAGATGCACTATTTTCTCGAAGTTTGCTTCCAAGAATCCAGAATAAAATGAGGGAAGGGAGGGAGTTTAATGTGAAAGGGAGTATGTGTTGTTCTGTAGATGACCAATGCTTTTATTTCAAATGGTAGATAGGCAACTAACAGAAATCTTGGATGTTTTTGGTACCTCTGGAGAGGAGTTGTGACTGAAGTTTAATCCATGGAAATCAGTGATACTTAAAATAGACTGAGAAATAATTGAAAATCCAGGGTTACCCTGATTGGAAGAAGGGGATAAGTATTTGTGATTTAAAGTCTATGGTTTGGTCAAATTGTTCAGCAAAACAAATGGCAGGAGGTGAATGAAAATGTTGGCAGGCTATTAGAAAGATCGTCAGGTAAAGTTTCTAATTAAAAGGGAGAGCAGAAGTGATTAAAACCTTGATCCTTCCACATGCAATGTATTTGGGAAGATGCGGGCAATAGTCTGAAGGAAAAAGTACTGTAGGATATATAGAAAACTTGAGACACATTTGTTTGAAAAGGAAAAGGGTGAACAATTTCTAGATGCAGTTAAGTTATGACGGAGGTCTGCGGCAATCCACTGACATTTTCAAGTATGTTGCAACTATTAATGCAGCACTATGACTAGGAGGAATTAAGAATGATGATTTTTAGATAGGTTATGTGTCAAGCAGAAGAAATGGGAAAGCAAGTTAGAGTTCTAAGGATAGTAGAAAGGACTACAGATGAAGCAGTCTATAAGCATTTCGGCAGAAGAAAGGATAGGGTAGAAGTGAAAGATCTTCCACTAAAATAGTTTTTAGTTTTAGGTAGGTGCGTTGGGTAAAAATGGGGTGGGGAAGAACACGAAGGTGTGCATGTGGCACCAGCTGGACAGTGATAGAGTGAAATATCTGTTGACAGATGGGAATGTGGGTGAATAGTTGAAACTCAAATGACTGAAGGAGATGAAGTAGGAATTTGCAATAAGTAGGGAATATTGGTTATTTTATTATAGTTTGGTGAAAGCTTAAAACAGAAATAGGAATGGACATTGTAGAAAGACAAAAAGAGATGGTGTTGAGAGAGAGAGAACAGAAAAGACAAGAGATGGGTACAGAAAGTTGAGGTGATTTACAACTTTCTAGGGAATGCAAAAGTAGAAGGTGTGACAGATCCATTAAAGGGGAGCGCTACAGAATCCTGAAAGCCCAAAATCCTGAAGACCAAAATCTTGAGACCAAAATCTTGAAAGTTAAAAAAACTGAAAACTTAAAATACTAAAAAAACACTCAGGATACCAACACTTACTATATTCCAGCACAAGTACATACAGAAACAAATACAACACAAACCATATTACTCTTCTCCGAGTATAAGAAGAGGGTATAGCTGAATGGTAATATGTTTCTGAATGTACTTGTGCTGGAATATAGTATGTTGGTATCCTGTGTGCTTTCAGTATTTTGAGTTTTCAGTATTCTGAACTTTCGGGATTTTGGTCTCAGGATTTTGAGCTTTCAGGATTCTGTAGCACTCCCCCATTAAGGAAGGGGTGTTCAAAGGAAAGGAATGTTTCTTGGAAGGAAGTAAAACACTTAAGCTATGAAAATGCACCTTGTGATCCTGTGTGATATGTGAATAAGGGATTTTTTACACAGGTAGTAGAGACCACTACTGAGAGAAGGAAAGGAAGGGTGGTGGCTACATAATAATTGATGGAGTTGTGTGCAAAGGGAAGCAGATCAGCTTCATGTATGGTGTGAGTGAGGTGAGATTCAGAAGATTCTGGTTTAAGGCCATGGTGACTTGGAAGATGGCAAGTGGGCTATTTTGTCTGTGTGGGTGATATTAAGATCAAAGGAAGGAGGTAGAAGAGAGAAAAAAGTGTGGAAAATCTATTGGCTGGAATATGTATAAGGAGGCAGATAGCACAGAGATGAAAAGTGGGAGTCATACAGCCATGGGACCTTAGGAAGATGATAAACTGGATAGCAAAAGTTTAGGTAGGCCTGGCAGGAGAGAAAATACAAAGTAAATATTACAAAGATTGTGGTTCATGCAAGGGAAAGGGGAGATGAATGTTTTAGGTCAAAATATGATTTTAGTGCCCAGTTTTGTGGAGCAAAAAGGCATGCAATGATTTCAAATTACAGCTCAGGCACTGGGATCAAGGTAGAGAGGACAGAACTAAGTTAACTATGGCTTACTCATCTTATTCCTCCACGTAGGACAAATACACTGACTATAGCTTACCATGCTAGGTGGAAAAGGTGATTTATCAAAAACTATAAGTGCTCCTGTGCAAACAGAAGTTTGTAGAATGGGCAAGTGCCATCTCCAGGAAGGGCATGGACCTGGCTCTCCCAGGTTGGTGAAGACAGCCTTTTGGATATATGTGCAAGACTTCAAATGCATTCTACAAGGGTATATGAAGTCCCCCGTTGTGAGGCAGTTTCTCATGGCCACCATCAGAGATCAGGTTTGGGACTCATATCATTATATCCCTTAGCCTATGCCGTGGTGAAAAATGAACTGACAAGAAGAGGATGGGACTGTGCATTTACTGACTTGGATACAGGTAAGGTCTAATCTGAAATACAAATGCCCTGGGGGGAGTAAAGTCAGACTGTTAGGCTGTTGTGTGAAGAGCATTGCCTCTGTGGCAGAGGATGATTGGAGCAAGCGGATTTTGGCTTGTGCAAAAGATACCCTTTTGGCTTCCCTCCATAGCTCTCACCTCCAGGTTGATACTCTGTATAGGGGACTGAAGAGGCTATATTATAATAAAAAGGGGATTGATGGTCAGCAGGCAGGGGTGCACATGCACCCAGAATAAATGATTGTAATGCTGGAGTAAAACAAAGAGAATGAGTGGTAATGATAAGGGGAACAAGATGTAAAAATTGTAAAAGATGTAGACAGAGATAAAGTTAAGATGAATTTCATTGCAAAGTATGTATAAAAATATTGTTTATGCCTCTAAAATCATAAAGATGTCTTGATGTCTATGAGATAAAAATAATGGAGAAAAAAATCTTAAAGAGAAAAAATGTATATATTTACCTTCTCTGCCATGAATAACATCAGAAATTACAAAGTTAATGTTGACCTGTACTGAACAACTGAAAACTCAAATGACTGCAATAAATTTAATGAAATTTGCAACACAGTCAAGAGTGTACTCATTGTAAGCAAATAAAGGTACTATTTTATAGCTCATTTCATTTTTAAAAATAACTGCATTTCCGATATATACTCTATTTCCAAACCCCATTAAATTTCCCTTTTCCATAATAATTCTAACTGATTTCTATTCTCTCTACCTTAAAATCTTATGTCTACCAAAGTAGTTGTGTCTGCCTTACCTTTTTTCACGCCAGTGATACGCCATCAGTCTCCTTGCATCATTCATTATACTGGTAATATTCCAGGTACCTACCTTACAGCTACCCATTTCCTTATACTGTTAATATTCCAGGTACCTACCTTACAGCTACCCATTTCCTTATACTGTTAATATTCCAGGTACCTACCTTACAGCTACCCATTTCCTTATACTGTTAATATTCCAGGTACCTACCTTACAGCTACCCATTTCCTTATACTGTTAATATTCCAGGTTCCTACCTTACAGCTACCCATTTCCTTATACTGTTAATATTCCAGGTTCCTACCTTACAGCTACCCATTTCCTTATACTGTTAATATTCCAGGTACCAACCTTACAGCTACCCATTTCATTATACTGGTAATATTCCAGGTACCTACCTTACAGCTACCCATTTCATTATACTGTTAATATTCCAGGTACCTACCTTACAGCTACCCATTTCCTTATACTGTTAATATTCCAGGTACCAACCTTACAGCTACCCATTTCATTATACTGGTAATATTCCAGGTACCTACCTTACAGCTACCCATTTCATTATACTGGTAATATTCCAGGTACCTACCTTACAGCTACCCATTTCCTTATACTGTTAATATTCCAGGTACCAACCTTACAGCTACCCATTTCATTATACTGGTAATATTCCAGGTACCTACCTTACAGCTACCCATTTCCTTATACTGTTAATATTCCAGGTACCTACCTTACAGCTACCCATTTCCTTATACTGTTAATATTCCAGGTACCAACCTTACAGCTACCCATTTCATTATACTGGTAATATTCCAGGTACCTACCTTACAGCTACCCATTTCATTATACTGTTAATATTCCAGGTACCTACCTTACAGCTACCCATTTCATTATACTGGTAATATTCCAGGTACCTACCTTACAGCTACCCATTTCATTATACTGGTAATATTCCAGGTACCTACCTTACAGCTACCCATTTCCTTATACTGTTAATATTCCAGGTACCAACCTTACAGCTACCCATTTCATTATACTGGTAATATTCCAGGTACCTACCTTACAGCTACCCATTTCATTATACTGTTAATATTCCAGGTACCTACCTTACAGCTACCCATTTCCTTTTTTCTTTCTGTCTGGGTTTTTCCTTTATATTTCCATTTTTTATCCATAACCCTCTTCCCAACTGAATTTTTATTTGTAACAATGTGCCACCATAAATCCTTTTCATCACTTACTTTAGAACCCTATTTATCTGTACCTTTTCATCTGTTACTTTCCACCTATTTCATCAGTCTTTCTCACTCTTTTGATATTAAATCCTCTTTTTCTGACACTTCTGATGCATCACCATTCCCTTTCCTTATTGGTTCTTCTTCTCTCTAAACACTGATGTCTTCTTCCTACTCACAAGCCATCCATAGACATCCTGTCTGTTTACATTTATAGTATTTAATTTCATATTTTGCATCATGCCCCTCACACACACAAAAATTTATTTTGGCACATTTGCCAATCAGTTTCCACTCTTATACCAAAATAGAACAATTTTGGTTAACCCCAGTGCTTCACAAAACTCCTGCTCCCTTCCATATTTATAACACTTGGCACATGTACAAATTTATCATTTAACATTTTCACTATCATCAAACATTCCCATCAACCAGTCCATGACCCTCTGTTGTGATAAACTGTATATCTATGGCATTATTACAATATTTTTCTAAATATTTTTTAAAGTTTTTTTTTCAATGTCCATATGCAACTGCACATGAATCTTCTTTTTAGTGTCTCTGTTAAATGCATTAATTACATCAGCATTCCATGGATTACTATCTTTATGTTTTTCATATTCATTAAGAAATTTACTAGATTTTGCCCATTTTCAAAAATAATGTCTCAAAAATGTCTATTAATTAAAATTAAAACCCTTACCTTTGGTGTTGAAATCCCCAAAGGTACAATAACATTGTCTCATATATCATACCTGTCCAATTATTTATTACTCTTGCCGTGAATTCTTATGGCATGTATTTTAGAAGTACATTTTCACTTCTGTCTCTTCTCACACCTCCATCTGCTGCCACAGCTGTGTATGATTTTTTCTTTTCTTTAGCTTTCTATTTTTTTTTTCTCTTTGTTGTCCTTTTTCCCCAAAATTACACATGCATCTTTTTTTGAATTTTGTCCACAATGCTCCCCCATGAAATGTCTCTTCCACCTTCTGGTCTACTCCGCATAAACTTTTGTTGTAATATATCATCCTGTAACCCTCCGGACTGGAGGGTTGTAACAAAACATTCTTCACTTGTCTGTTTTACTTCTGTATGTGATTCTCCAAACAAAGCATGCTGGGAGAAACTCTTCAAATTCTCATCCTCTCATTTTATTCCATCATCCTCTACCAACAAACCTTCTTGTCTGCCATAATGTCACTCATGTACTGTTCTCCCAGCCAAAAAAGCACTAGGAATGGGATGTGTACACATACTTGAATGCTGTACAAGTTTCAAGTAAGAGAATCTCCCCGATGCCCTGGACAAATTTCCCGTAGTAGTACCAATGCCACAATGGGTCTCCCACGATAAGATGCCACGTGTCTAGTGGGACTAACCTGGTCAACAAATTATATACAAATAAAATGAAATAAATAAAATCAATCTACAAATTATTCTGCCTTTACTGTTTCTACTGTATCTCTAAATTATCTCAACTCCCTTCTGCAAAATTCCTCCCAATTGCCCAGATTTCATGAAACCAACATACCTTTTCTTTTAAACACTTCAAAAACAAATCTATGGATTTCTCTTCTACACTTAAGTGTACAGACTTTAATAGCTTTAACCTGTTCTTGTGTTTTCAGTAATGGGAATTCCAGTAAATTTCTTAATATTTGCTTAACTTCTCAATCATTGATGAAGTTGACACTGCCATACTATTTAAATTAAGTCTTGAAAATCATTTATCTTTCTGCACTCACACAAAAAAATCAGCCACCAAAACCAATATCACATTAGTCAAATTACAATGGAGCAAATTAATTTCTTCTGACTTTACCTGCTTCATTCTTTTTCGTATGTCTTCCCATCTTCTGAACAACATGCATGACTTCTAGATAAATATACTGGAACAATCTTACAACAGAATTGCTTTGTTCATTGCAAGTCATAACATTCTTACCCACTGAGCATTTCATTTCAAGAGCTTCACTGGTTAGAATTTAATCATTTCAATTCCACTTAACTATACCTGGCATATAAATTGTTTTACAAATACAAACCCAGTTTCCCTGCTTTAACTACTTCTGTTACTTGGATACCTTTTATACAATCAATATGTATTGCCTTATTGGCTCAGGTCATGACTGAAAGCCTGTCTTTGGACCAGTTCACCTACCAGTTAACAAATGTAAAAATAAATAAATACAAGTAGAGATTCTACTCTAATATCCAACTAGCACCAAATAGACAAGAAAATTCTTTATTCTTTGTGTGTCTACACAAAATTTGGAATAAGAATGTGTCTGATAAAAAAGAATCGCAAAAGATTTATATAAATTCAAATCCCATACAATTTTACATTTACATAAGAAGTGGATTTGCAACTACAATACCAGCTAAGATTCATATTGTCTGACATTTTCTTCACTAATATACTCCATTGTTTTTGTTACACTATACTGTACAATTTGATTGACAAATGCCATATTGATTCACTTTTCTACTAGACTTCAATGTTTTGTTGCCTAGTATTGTGCACCTGTGTAGCTTTAATTGTGACTGCTTTTCATTGATTCTATGATGTCTCCTCCATCCCCTAGCTCATTTTTTCCTTTTTCTGCTTACTCTTTCAATATCATTCTTTTATTTGAAATTATTCTTAGAACAAATAGATTCGTGGGGACCATGGGTGGGTATCACTCAAAAATACTCTTATCAGTAATGCTGCACTTACAATGTTGATAAAAGTAGGGTTTTCTCTTTTAAATAGCTTTTAATTTCAATATTCTGTTTCCTGTGCTCCCTAGTCCTCAAATATTGTGCAATTGATTAAAGCACTGATCATAGGTTCATAGGTTCATAGGTTGGTACTAGGCTATCAGCCGTAGGACCTATACAAACCTAGCCATAACAATTCCCTGGCTATTTCTTCCCACACTATTTACTTCCCTGGACCTCTGTCTAGTAGGCGACTGACATGATTTCCGGGGTGAATTTCCTTTCTTCCATCCAATCATCAAGGTTCCTTTTGAAGAGGGCCAAAGAGGCACTCTGCTTGACATGTGCAGTGCATCTATTTATATATCATGTCATTGTTGTGTATTCATAATCCAGTATTATATTTTTGTATCCATCCATCCAACCATCCATCCATGTATACTTTCATAACCCTTTTTCACATTTTTACATATGGGGTTGGGGCATCACGTCAACAGAGATCATCTAGAACCGGCATTATACACCAATGGGTTCTGTCTCTAAATGTTTGTTCAAAGTTATCTTCCCAGAACTCCACTAAAATAGGACTTTCCTACTCAGAATTCCTGGATAAGACATAAACAAATAAACAAACATCAAATACATATGATTACCAGTGCATTTTCTAATAAACAAACAACAAATACATATGATCACCGGTGTGTTTTCTCTTTGTGCATCAGCAGTATCATCAATTCATGTTCAGTCTGTGCACTGACAGTGCGTTGTGTACATGTATGTTTGTGTGAGAGCATGTGTGCACATGCTTGTGTGTGGGTGTGTGTGTGTGTGTGTGTGTGTGTGTGTGTGTGTGTGTGTGTGCACACGCGCACGCGTGTGTGTATGTGTGTGTGTGTGTGTGTGTGTGTGTGTGTGTGTGTGTGTGTGTGTGTGTGTAGGGGGCTTTTAGAAGTGGTTTCAATAACGTCAGTGACCTGGAAATTTTGACCATTTTTTTATTTAACCAGTTGAAGCTTTAGCTAGTAGAAATTTAGGTAAAGCTCTCAAATGACAAGGGAAAATTTGGCCAGGACACCAAGCAAATTCCTTTACTCTTCATGGGAGAGGGAGTGTTGATGGTGCTGGGTTCTGGAGATTGGACTAGGGGTCAGAGATGTGTCTCAAGAGAAAGGTATAAATGGTTACTGATTTTCACTTACCAGAACAGAATCTATTTATCTGACCAGGCTTAATGCAGGGTGATTCTGAAAATGATGATGCTGATAATACATCAAAGCTGTACAAGAGTTATTTTGGGTTATAAAGGCGGCACTGACCATGCTGGGTAAGAGCTAATTATACAAGCTATGTTACAGCGGTTTGCATGTGATATGCACACAGACTTTTTCATATGATATAATACATCTTACTGCCTCATCATTGTTATTAAAGCTGTGGTATGTTAGAAAACCATGAATGGTGAATGGTCAGCTTCTGTAGGCTTCCAAATGGTTGATATTTGGAGACAAATAAGATTGTGTCAAGTGGTCTAAGGGCTGCCAGAAGATTTTCTGCAGAGGTCAGAACTACAGATGAAAAGTTTTTTTAATAATAGGTGACTCTATAGTCAGGCACACCGATGTCCCACTCCCTAGGCTGAACAAGGAGAAGGTTACTGTTAGCTGCCTGTCAGGTGCCAGGATACGCCACATAACACAAGCAATCAGGTCACTCCAGAACAAGTACAAATATGACTCTGTCATTGTCCATGTTGGTGTGAATAACCTGATCCATACCTCCCTGGACTACATGAAAAGAGACATGGAAGAGCTCTCTGATCTTGTAGCCCAGGCCGGTATGACTCTGACCCTGAGTAGCATCCTGCCTTCACCAAGAATGATACCACAGTATAAAGAAAAAATGATCAATTTCAATAATTGGCTAAGTTTCTGGTGTCATTCAAAGGGGATCCAGTGTCTGTCCACCTGGGATGACATGCTCAACAAGCCACTCTGCTTCGCTAGAGATGGCTTGCATCTGTCACAATTAGGCTTTTGAATACTGGCCAAGGCTCTTGCCATCACCATAGTGCCTATTTTAGGCAAGGCTCAAAAGACAAATCCACCACCATAAATAGCACAAGTAACAAAAAACTGAGGGTGATGCTACTCAATGCCAGATGTCTAAACCTAAAAATGCACGCACTCGAGGCACTCCTCAGTGTGGAGAAAATCGATATATGTGCAGTAAAAGAAACCTGGTTTAAGGCTCCATAGAGCACCTCAGCACTACCAGGCTACAACTCATACCATACATTTTGGCCACAGAACCCGGACCAAAATACAAAAGGCAGGGGTGTATCCATATTTATGAAGGATACCCACACCTCCAGGTTAGTGGCACAGCACGATGTTTCAGAGATCATCCACGTGCAACTAACAATGGGCAAAACTGCAATTCAAATTGTAGCTTGCTACAGATCACCCACCATGTCCCAGGACCCCCATTCTGCATTTCTGGAAACACTGGGAAATATAAAGGTCCTACCAAACACCATAATATTGGGTGATTTTAATTACCCAAACATTAATTGGGAGAACTACTCAAGTACTAACTCCCTTGCCCAACATTTCCTAGAATTTATAAACTCAAATGCCCTGGATCAACTGGTCAACACTCCCACCAGAAGTGACAACATATTGGACCTGGTCATCACCAACATGGACGACCGGTACTCCACACTGGAGGTCAACCCCTCACTGGTTAGATCTGACCATAAACAAATCACTTTGGATATCCACATTCAGCCCCCACCCCCGGACAAGGAAACCACCTTGAAAAACTTTTCAAAAGCAAACTTCATGTTACTTAAGACTGAGGTGGAAAGTTTCAAAGCCCCCATGCTAAAGGATAACATTGTCCAAGCTACAAAATTCTTTACTAATGCATTCTACGGGCACCTACAAGAATGCATGGATCGTGCTATCCCAAGCAAAACCAAGACTCACTCCTCCAAGAAAAGGAAACCAGTCTGGTGGACTCCTGCCATAAACAAGCTATACAACAGAAGGAGGAAACTAGTACAGAAAAGAGTAAAATCCCAAGAAGGGAAGACATCCCTGATCAGTATCAGCAAGAAACTTACGATCCCTCATAAAATCATCAAAGGCAAGTTTCGAAAGAAAAATTGCCAAGGACTCCAAAGATAACCACAAGGCATTCTTTAGCAATGTCAAGAATCTAAGTGGCAATGCTCATATCTGTTCAGAGTTAGTGCAGTATGGTACAAAATACACTGAACCGACTGATATCGCCAACATCCTGGCAGACAGGTTCAGTGCAAACTTCACCCCCCTCTCACCACCAAAAGGGCCCATAACCATACCAGAAGAATGTAGAGTTCCTGATATCACAGACACTCAGGTTAAAACAGCCCTCTTCAAAGCCAAAAAGACAGCATCAGTGGGAACAGACGGAGTCCCAGGCTGTGTCCTACATGAGCTCAAAGATGAACTAACCCCTCACCTAAACACACTGTTCAAACTCAGCCTCTCCACGGATTACATACCCATAGAGTGGTGCACAGCAACGGTTATTCCGCTCCACAAAGGTGGAGCCACAACAGACCCTGGGAACTATTGCCCTATAAGCCTGACTAGCTTGGTATGCAAGGCTATGGAGCACATCATCATAGAACTCATTAACAGAGACATTTTGAACCTCCAAACACTGAACCCTAAGCAGTTCGGCTTTGTTAAGGGAAGATCATGCCTCCTAAATCTGGTGGACTTCTTTGAGACAGTTACCAAGGCTATAGACAAGGTGAAAGGTGGTAAACACAGCCTACCTAGACCTTGCAAAGGCCTTTGACACCATTCCCCATTCTGGTATTATAGACAAGCTCACCAGCCTGAACATAAGCTCCTATATCACAAGATGGATTGCCAGCTGCCTCACGGACAGAACCCACATGGTATGAGTTGCAGGAGCTAGGTCTGACTCTAAACCGGTTACAAGTGGCATTCCCCAGGGCTCAGTCCTAGGACCCCTCCTATTTGGCATATACTTCTCAGAGGTACAGGCAAGCACAGGAGGACTATGGCTGACCAAGTTCGCAGATGACTGCAAACTAGGGGCTATAATTGACTCTCCGGCTGACACAGACATCCTCCAAAAGGGTCTCACTGAGACGGACACCTGGTGTCAAAATCATGGCCTCAAGCTAAATGCCAAAAAGTGCATAGTCATCCCCTTTGAAAAAAACAAAGTACCCACAAACTACCACATAGGTGGTAGTCCCCTAAATACGGAAGATGTAATAAGGGATCTGGGGACCCAAGTAGATAGTAAACTCTCCTTTGATAATCACATTGCCAAAGTGATTAGAAAATCCTTATATGTGGCACACCTTATCACAAAAGGGTTCGCATCCAGATCAAAAGAGGTCATTGTGCCCCTCTACTCATCGCTCATTAGACCCGTCATAGAGTACAATGCCCCATTTGGGATGTATCTTACAAGACACCTGCAAAAGTTTGAAAGACCACAGAAGTACCTCACCAAGAGGATCACTGGCCTCAAACAGATGCCCTATGCAGCTCGACTGAAGAAACTCCAGCTGTACTTGGTTACATACCGCCTACTCAGAGGTGATCTCTGCCTGACATACAAGGCCATGTCCAACCCAGAACTGATCGACATGCTCCACTTTAAAAAAAGCTTATCCCCTCAAGCCACACGCTCTAGGGATCTAAACCTCACCACAACAAAAAATAGGACATGCTGGAGGGATAGATTCCTGTCACAGAGACTTTCCATGCTTTGGAACAAGATTCCAGTCAACATTAGGCAGAGCTCCTTGCTAACACTCTTCAAGAGAAACCTTGATGAGTGGATGGGAAACAGAAAGTTTACCCCGGGGATCACTTCAGTGGCTCTGCTGGAGAGAGGCACAGGGAACTAATCTAAGGGGGTGGCGAAAGCCAACACATTCTGGCTAGGCTTATAAATGCCTTTGGGCAGATAGCCTAGTACCTACCTATGAACCTCTATAGACATCATGTGTCACATTTATACTTTTAACAAAATGCCAGAAATTCCACTTCAGACACATTGTTAGCAAACCTTTATTTTTTAACTTTTTTGGAGTTCTACCCTGGAGCACACACATCATTTTGTCCATGGAGAGGAAGAATATATGAGGTCAGATTTCAAGACCTAAGGCATTTTAATCCTTCAGGCTGCCTTACAGGAAAACAGATGTGATACTGTAAACAAAAACAGATGTGATACTGTATGGAATAATTTTGTGGAACAAACAAAATAGGACAATGATATAAAGTGTATTACCATAATTTTTTTATCTAAAACTATGATTTGGGAAGATATTCAGGCTTAGCAAATGTATCATATTAGAATATCTATATTTTATTTTTTTTTCTTGAAGAAAATGTTTAAGTGCAAAGCTGGTAATGTATTGTCCACCTGTTATAAGGGACATGGCAGGGTTTATTCAGACAGTGTTGATAAAAGTAAGACCTTCAACCTTCCCTTCTCTTCTCTTCTCTTCTCTTCTCTTCTCTTCTCTTCTCTTCTCTTCTCTTCTCTTCTCTTCTCTTCTCTTCTCTTCTCTTCTCTTCTCTTCTCTTCTCTTCTCTTCATGAATGGCAGCTTGGATCATGGAAACATGAATATGCATCTGGTAACTAACATAGATGCAGATATTTGTGGAGCATAAAATGACCTTGCTTCGTTAAAATATTTTCAAGTCTGTTATAGAAACTGCTAATGGAGGACTGAGATATGCACATGATATGGAAAGAAATTTGAGAAATGCATTCAAGGTTCTAAATACCTTACATGACCAAGATTAGAGAATAAATGGAAGGGAGCTGAAAAAGTACAGTGTAGAATGTCTGAAAACATGAAAAAGGTGCAGTGTCGTGAGGCAAGGATATAATTAAGCAATAACCGACGATGTGGTGTGGTATAGTGAAGATTTACCGATGGTTGGTGTGGTTTAATCACAAGGGCAAAGCCTGAGTGATTAAATAAATCCAACCGTGGGTAAAATTCAGTATACCACAACCATGGAGTCGATTATTGCTATTATACAATGGCATTATTTAAGAAAAAAATACTTTTCTTAACTAATGTATTTGTATAATGCCTCCATGCTGCCCTTCTGCATTTTTGTGGTATCTTGGGGCTTTTTCTGATGTACTGCACATGCGTATAGGACTTGTGCTCCCAAGCTTATGCAGTACATCGGTGCTGTACAATGGAAGCAATGGAGAAAGGAAGATCTCCGTTGCTTTTCTTTTTTTTTATATTGAAAACAAAACAAAAAAAAGAATGTGGGAGACTTTTAACGAATGAGAGCCATGACAGATTAAATAAAAGGATAATCAGGTAAGTTTCTATAGTTTGCAGAATGTTCCCTATTTATCCCTTTATTTTTTTCTGCACCATCTCCCTCATTCATTAAAAGTCTGCCGGTTTCTTTTTTTTTGGTTTCAATAAATAAAAAAAGAAAGAACTTACGAGATATACTAATGGAAAAAAGTCTGGGTGATCAGACCTTTTTCCACTGGTATATTCTCGGATTTACAACCAGCACGCTGGTCGGGCTGACCAATCAGTGTGTTCTTTTTTGAATATTAATGGCCAGTCATTATATAATGATTAGTATGTTATTAACAAACTGAAAGAAAAAAAAAAGAAAAGAAAGAGTATGATTTGAGAAACAGATCCAGGAAGGACACTCATCAGACTCTGGGAGAACTAAGAAAAGAAAAAGAAAAGAAAATGGGTTTAAATTAAACCAGGGAGAGCCGTCACCAAAGGGTGTGACTGTGAAAAGGATTCATGGGGTCTAGTCATCCATTTGGGGTTTCATATCATCAAACTACCATCGAACCTTGTATCTAACATATACAATCACTGAACAAAGTTGTGGCTGCTACGGTTGTTGGTAATAAATAAAAGGCTGCTGACAGAAAGTGGAAAATTGTAGTGAGATAAGTATTAATCGGGTAAGAAACAGAGAATGAAAACATTTCCCACGCTTATATGGCATATCAGAAAATGAAGATGCAGTTGATAAGTTAATATACCTTTCGGCTTATAAGGTAATTTAGCATGGAGAATATTTAGCCATTGTCACATATGGGAAGAGGAAAGTAGAGTGCTCAGGCAGTGTGCACGGAGGCAGGGCTGTGATAGACACCATATCTAGTGTGTACATACCCGAGAAGGAAGTAGGCATTGGGGAGAGCACAGATTTAATTGCAGCACCACAAAACTGGTGGAGAAGGAAAGGAACTAGCAAATTCACATTCATTTTCCAGTTTATACTGATTATTGTGCTGATATTTCTATGCACTTCACAAAAAATAATAAACTCAGATCTTGTGACATAATACATATGAACCAAGATGAAAACAGTAAAAACATAAATTAAATTTGAATTAGAGACTGCCCGTAACATAAGTGACAGACTGTTCTGAAATGTAACAGATCTAAGCAACAGAGTAACCCTTAAAGCAGTAATTGTTTCAACTAAAGTTGCAATTAAACCATTGTTTAAACAAATGTAATGTTAACAAAAAATACATACATGAAAAACAGTAGGCAGTTTAAAGACTGGAAATGTAGAGTAAGACAACATAACTAGCTTATTAAGCACACTCGTGATGAGGGAAAATGAGTTATAAAACAGTCTCAGCAATCTTGGACCCTTACAGAGGCACAAATCTCCAAACAGCCTACAATGATGAGTTCCATACATTCCATAAAGTGAGACAAACAAAAATAAAAACTAAACTACTAGCAAATCTGTCTTACTGGATGCAGATAAAGGTGAAATGGTAGGGCACAACCTGCAAACAATAGTAACTAAAAGCCACCTGCTATAAAAGGTCCACTACAAATAATACAGTCCCATTACTTTACAGTTCAGCAATCCAGTTCCCAATAGAATGGCCTTCCATAACAGCACCTCTTTTTCTGATACAGGATGTGTATGATGCCATCTGGTATTCTGGTTTACCTGAAATTTGACACGTTAGTATTACTGACACACACAGCAGTACTTATCCTTCTAATTGGCTATTGACAAGAACGTCTGAACAACAGTATCTCATGAAGAAATTTTTCAGCAAATACTCTGAAATCAAAATGTAAAGCCATGGTGGTGCAGCGGTAGAGTTGTTGCCTCACAGCAAGAGGTTCTCTTGATCAATTCTTGGCTGGAACACCTTCTATGTGGAGACTGCATGTCCTCCACACGGTCGAGTGGCATTAGAAAGACATGAGTAGAATGGGCGTGTCTTCGTTGAAGGTTGGGCGTTGAGCTGGCACCTTGGCACCATAAAAATCTACTGCCAATCATTAGTGGACCAGAGTTCTGCTGTGGCAACCCCTAACTGGGAAAAGCAGAAAGAAGAAGAAGAACAACAACAACTCTGAAACCAAGATATTTAGCTGTGCTTTATGGCATGGTAACCATTTGTCACTATTTTGAGATCTACTATGAAAAGTTTAAGGGAAACAGACATGTTAGTAGCTATGATCCAAGAGCTGACACAGAATGCAGGACAGAAAGGTATAGCAACAGTGAAGGGATGTTATGACAATGGGAGTGAATGAGGAGGGCTAGATGGTTTGTGTTGAGTGAA
The DNA here is from genome assembly GCF_019279795.1 of Protopterus annectens. NCBI lineage: Eukaryota > Metazoa > Chordata > Ceratodontiformes > Protopteridae > Protopterus > Protopterus annectens. The sequence goes on along the minus strand of NC_056725.1, from coordinate 1,947,330,656 downwards.
GATATTTCTAACAAAAAGAAAAAAAAGAGCCTGTGTAAGGAAATAATCCAAGGTTCAGAGAGCTCATGAGCTGAGTTTGTAATGGGAACCTACAGACATTCCCAGCAGATAGATTAAACACGAGTATGATGGAATGGCGATGGTGTCACATGAAGATTATTGTGTATAAGAATGTATAAAACACCGACTGAGTAATCACGTGTAGCCTCTACTGCACGAATATATATATATATATATATATATATATATATATATATATATATATATATATATTTATATATTCACTTTAGAAGCTTGAAATTCTGAAATATTGAAATTCAGTATTTCGAGCTCATAAAGTGGAAGGCTGAGAAAAGCAAAAGCTCAGAAATGCGAAATTCAAAACCTCAAATACCGGAGGTTTTGAATTTCGCACTTCTGAGGCTTTGCTGTGGTTATGGATTTAGGTAAGTGTGTGTGTGTTAAGGGTTTTGGGTAGGGGCTGCGGTGTGTGTCAGTGAGTTTTGTTGCTGTGATGTGTGTGTGCGAGGAGAATGTAGCTTGTGTGGTGGTGTTTTGTGTGCGTTTGTCTGCGACCTCGTAGTGAGAATATTTAGGTAGGGGGTGTGGGGGGCATAGTCCCCCAAATGGGGGGGTGCAGGAGGGCTTGCCCCCTTGCTTTTATGTGGTAGAAAGCTTGTGTGTGTGTGTGTGTGTGTGTGTGTGTGTGTGTGTGTGTGTGTGTGTGTGTGTGTGTGTGTGTGTGTGTGTGTGTAGTAGAAGCATGAAATTCAAAATCTCTGGTGTGAGAGATTTTAAATTTCATCATTCTGAGTTTTTGTGGTTTCAAATTTTCTACTTTGTAGCTTCTAAATACTGAATTTTGACATTTCAGTATTTCGAGGATATAAACTGAATCCATATATATATATATATATATATATATATATATATATATATATATATATATATTTACGGCTTATTATCATAACCTGGAAATGCATTCAGTTGAGTCATCATATCGTCAAACTTAAATAGTGAAAATGAAAATGTCTTTCATCCCCCATCTCGAACCATGATAATGTCGAGTTCTCGATAGTCACTGTTTTGAAAATGTGCCCATTGACTTGCATGTGCCATCTGGGCATTGATATTCAACCTTTGGTATGGTAAGTTTCGATATTTGGCCTCTTTGAAAGTGTACTTTTGATGTTCCACTACTGAACCAAATGCGTTTCCAGGTTATGACAATAAATATATGTATATGTCCGCAAGGAAACTGGTATGTATATCTTGAACATCGAAGCTGCTGGTTTAGCCTCCTTAAAAAAAAAAAAAAAAAAAGTAAATGAAAGAAGAACCGAAGCCAATCACATCTGAGGTTTCAAAGTAATCAAGCTCTTATAATTTGGTTTGAAATCAATATTTTTTTAATTGAAAAAAAATATTAAATAAATGAGCGCTTTTGCCCTTAACAGTGCTTGATCAGATCTAACTTGAGTTTACATGACATGCATGAGCTGGGCTTATAAATATATGCTATAGGCTGTTTGGCCAAGCAAAAGTACAATAGATTTCATCTTTCATCCCTGTTCTGCATATCTCTTCATATTGGTAGCTAATAGGTTAAAGGTTATGTGGTGTATTCCCACACTATGTAGCTAGTGCCTAATCAATGCAGGCACCTTATATACCTATGCACATCTATTGGTAAATCAGCTGATCGGTGATGCAATAAGTAGATGTAATTTGCCACAATAAAAATGGACAAGTACTAGCAAGTGCATCTCAACCTGTCAATTTACCCTTTAAGTGTTCTGCTGTTGTAATCATAATTGCAGCCAGTCAGCTGGAGCATCACTGAATCTCCTGCTGCCTGCAACTTCATGTTTCCTTCCTCATTGCTACTTCCCCACTACCTGATATTTATAAAATACAGATTCCTCTACTTAATTTTGCTACCCTCCAGTTTATCCTTTATTCTTCTCCTCCTACCATGCCATCTTTCATCCTACCATGATTCAATAATATGTCTCAACATCTCTCCAACTCTATCCCAACCACCTGTCCATACTTCCTCTTTATACTGTCCGCACATCGCACCAAACCTATTTAATATTACCCCTCACCTTTATCAAAATATAGACTGATTAACTGCACTTAACCTCAAACTGAAACAAAATTAAGTGCAAGAATCCTGTCCAAAAAACAAGCAGGCATAATTCACAATATACTAAAATCCTTCTAAGATGATATATACACCCTAATCCTGGCCCCACCTATCACAATAAACACAAAAATAATTCCCTCCCACACTCATCTCTAACCCATAACAGCCAATCCCCAACGATATAATTTTTGCTGCAATAAATGTTAGAATCATAAGAAATAAAACTGCTGAACTACATGCCTGGATTACCCAAACTAAGCCTGATGTTCTCACTGTAACTGAAGCTTGGCTTAAACTCAGCATAACTGACTCTGAAGTTATACCTTCTGGCTATAATATAATCTGTAATGACTATATAAAGAGGAAACATGGTGAAATTGCTTTAATATTTCCTAACACCTAACCCATTTCCCCTTACAGCAAGCCAACACCAAAATTCAGTTCAGTAGAGCTTCTTATTGCTTTCCTTAAAATAAACAATTACAAACAAATATGTATTAGTGTCCTTTACATCCCTCCTGGCAGCCATACAGCTATACTGGAAGATATCCGACATTGGATAGCCACAACATTTCCACAAGAAAAAATACTACTAGGTGATGTGAATGTCAATTACTTGTACATAAACTCTAACTCTTCTGAATCTACCATGAACTTATATGGTTTCACACAACTAACTAATAGCCCCACACATTAGAGCAAGGGATCAAATTCCCTGTTAGACTGTATTCTAGTATCAGACCCTAGTAAATACACCACCACAAGAACAATGTCAGACCCCCTCAGTGATCATCTCCCAATTTATATGACTAGATATCTCACACATCCAGTTAAACAGCATATTTATAAAACAGCATGCAACCTTTCCAAGGTTTACCCAGAGATGTCCATTATAGGTTCATAGGATGATACTAGCCTATTGGCCCTGAGACCCTAGCCTAGCCAAGAATTTCACCTATGTTCCCACACAGTTAGCACCTGTTTCCTCTGTCCAGCAGGGACACAGGGGGGATTCCAGGGGTGTATTTTTTATTTCCCATCCAGTCATCCAGGTTCCTCTTAAAGAAGGCTAGTGAGGTACTCTGCTTGACATGGAGAGGGAGTTTATTCCACAGAAGGGGGAATCTTTGGTACACAAATTGGGTTTTGAGGGTGGCCTAATGGTTAAAGTGTTTGGATTACAAACACAAGGTGCAGGGTTTGAGTCTCACAAGGGATACTTGGCTAGGCTTAAAATGGCTCGCAAGGGCAGTTAGCTTAGTACTAACCTATGAACCTAAATCTATCCCACCAACAAGTTCTATTAATGTCACAGACCAGGTTGAGGCCTTGTTTGCAGGTTGTGTGAGTGGAGTTTGATTTACAGATATGCAGCAACTCCATCAAGGCTGTGTCTGAGATGGCCTTGTATGCCAGACACAGGTTACCTGTGCACAGTCTGTATGAGACTGAGTAGAGGGACAGGCCTTTTAGCCTATCTGTATAGGATAGGTGTTTGAGACCCTGGATTTTCCTGGTCTGGAACCTCTGTGGTCTTTTCAGCTGCTGCATGTGCTTGGCAAGGTACATGCCAAAGAGGGCACTGTACTTGATAATAGGTCTGACAAGGGAGGAGTAAAGGGATGTTATGACCTCCTTGTTCCTGGATGAAATACCCTTGCATATGAGGTGGACCATGTAGAAAGCCTTCCATACAATGGAGGCAATGTAGTGGTCAAAAGTCAGGTTGCGATCAACCTGGCTACCCAAGTCCCTCACAACTGATTGCATGCTTAGTACGTTGTTATTAATGTGATAATTAGTGGGGAAGCCATTTTTCCCAAAGGGGATAATGATGAATTCCTTAGGATTCAGTTTGAGGCTATGCTTCTGGTACCAGTCGTTAGTTTGGGTAAGGCCCTCTTGGAGGATGTTCACGTTACTAGGGGAATTTAAGACAGCATCCAGCTTGCAGTCATCTGCAAACTTGGTCAGCCACAGACCACTGGTTTTGTCTTGCACCTCAGAAAAGTATATCCCAAACAGTACAGGGCCCAGGACCAATCTTTGGGGTATGCCGCTTGTTAAGGTCTACTACTAGATGTGGCTTCCCCTATTTTGACTGAGTGGGCTCTATCTGTGAGCCAGTTAGCTACCCATCTGGTAACATAAGGCTTGATGCCTTGATGGGAGAATTTATCTATTATGCCTGAGTGGCAAATATTGTCAAAGGCTTTGGCTAGGTCAGGGTAGGTGTTGTGCACCGTGTTCTCCTCATCCATGGCTTTGGTTACTGTTTTGAAGAAGTTGATCAAGTTTAACAGGCATGATCTCCCTTTGACAAAACCAAACTGTGTGGGGTCAAGCGTTTGGGGGTTGCCAATGTCCTTGTTTATAAGGTCCATGATAATGCATTCCATGGGCTTGCAGATCAGGCTAGTTAGGCTGATGGGCCTATAATTGCCTGGGTCAGTGTATGCTCCACCTTTGTGTAGAGGGATGACAGTGGCTGTCCTCCATTCAACTGGGATGAAACCGGTGCTCAGGCTTTAGTTGACTAGTGTGCCTAATGGTGCTGAGCGCTCTTGCCTGAGTTCATGTAGGACACAGCCAGTGATGTTGTCAGGTCCCAGGGAGGCTGTATTTTTGCCTTTGAGAGGGCATTAAAGACGTGCTCTCTGGTGATGAGGGGAGGGGGGAGGAGCTGGGAATGTCCTGGTTTACTGATGGGAGAGGACAGGCAGTGAAGTTTTCATGGAACCTGTTTGCAGCAGGTTGGATATATGTATGGCATTTGTGTATGTGGTGTTCTTGACCATCAGTTCAGAGCAGATTTGGGTGTTATCTTTGAAATTGTGGATGTATTTGAAGAAGGCCTTGAGATTGTCCTTAGTGGATGTGGCCAGTATGGACTCAAAGTTAGCCACAGAGGATTTCACCAGTGACCTTATTTGTTTGTTGAGACAAAGGAGAGATTGCTTCTAACTTGGCAGCTGCTCTTTCTTGGTCCTGGACAGAAATTGTTTTCCTTTATTATAGAGTTTGTTTATTGCTGCTTTTACAAGACAGGGTTACTCTTTCTTGATGTAGATGATTTGGTTCTGTCAGGTATTGCTGAGTCCATGCAGCTATGTAGGTGCTCATATAGTTTTTTGGTGTAGGCTTGGACATTAGTGTATGTTCTAATTGAAGGGACAGTGGCTGTGAAGCTGCTCTCAGGAGGTTGTATTCAGCTTTGAAAAAGCTTTTTTGTTTGAACATGGTGGGGGGGGGGGCAGTCAGGGGAGATGGTGACTTCGAAAATGATCACTTTATGGTCAGATCTTACCAAGGAGGATGACATTGTTGGGGTGCTCCAGTGGCTACCTATGTTGATTAGTTCCAGGTCCAGGATATTTTCACCTCTCATGGGGGTGTCAGCTAGCTGATCCAATGTGTTGGCATTGACGAAGTTGAGGAATCTCTGGGCATTTGTGTTTGGGCTAGAACAGGTCTTTCACTCTATGGTTGGGTAGTTAAAGTCACCCAGGATCAGGGTAGAGAGTTGAATTTTGATGGATTCAAGTAAGTCCAGATAGGTGGAGTGGGCATCCTGAGTCATGGTTCGGAGTCTGTAGCTAGCTATGATTTGAATAGGTGTTTTGTCAACAGTTAACTGCACCTGGAGTGTCTCCTGTGCATCATACTGTTTGAGCAGCATGGAGGTGTATATGTATTTGAAAAATATTGAAACTCCACCTCCTTTGGCTTTGTAGCCCTCTGTTTGGGGTCTGAAAGTAATGTAGGGTGAGTAACTGGGTAAGGCACAGGTGCTCTCCATGGCTTTGAACCAGGTTTCAGTGACTGCACAAATTTCAGCTTCCCCCAGGGTGAGGAATGCTTGCAATGAGTGCAGTTTCATGCTAAGACTCCTAGCATTTAGCAGTATGACCTTTAAATTTTGTTTAGAAGAATTTTTCATGTTGGTAATTTTGTCTTCATGACGTGACCTAAAAAAGGCACCATGGGGGAGGCAAGAGCCTTTGCCAGAAGCCTGAAGCCCAGGGGAGACAGATGAAGGCCATCTCTGGCAAAGTATCGTGGTCTGACAATCATGTCCTTCCAGGCTGTCAGGTACTGGATCCCCTTGGAATGACAGCAGAAACTAAGCCAATTATTAAAGTCAATCATTTTCTCTTTGTATTGAGGCATCATTCTGGGTGATGGTAGGATGCTGCCTAAGGTTAGGGACATACATGACTGGGACACATATTCAGTGAGCTCAATCATGTCTTTCATCATATAGACCAAAGAGGTACATCTCAAGTCATTCACACCAACATGAGCTATGGCACAGTCATAGCAGTACCTGTTGTTGAGAAACCTGAGTGTGTGCATGAAATGATGGATTCTATCACCTGACAAGCAACTTACTGTGACTTTCTTCTTCTCTAGCCTGGTGAGGGGCACATTGGTGTGTCTCACGATAGTCTCCTATGACTAGTATGTAGGGTTTGTAGCTGGGCCTTAGAGGCTGTGAGACACAGGTGTGTGTACTGTGTGTGATGCTTAGTGCTGTGGGTTGTGATGTGCATGCGTGTTTTTGCCTCGGAAGTCTATTTTGTTTATGTATGTTTTTACTGACAACCTCTGCATATGTGGGAGTGTGCTGTACAGGTGTGGGTGGTGTTAGAGGTGTGTTATGTTTGAGCAGACAACCTTCTCAGTGCCAGATGTACTGGCTTGTGATTGAGATAACAAGGCCTCTAGGTTCTTAATGTAATTGCATCTCTCACATATTGTGTTCCTAGGTGATAGTAGTAGAAAGTTGTCTGTACTCATCTCTCATCAGACCACTAATTGAGTACAATGCTCCCTTTTTGCATGTACCTCACCAGACAACTGCAGCAACTGGAGACAATGCAGAGGTTTCTAACCGAGAAAATTCAGGGCCACGAAAATATGGCCTTCATGGAAAGCCATAAGGCTTTGTCTCTGTACTTTGTATCTTAAAGGCTGCTGAGAGGCAACCTGTGCCTGGCCTACAGAGAGATCTCAAACCCTGCCCTAATGGAAATGCTTCATGTCCGCAAATCAAAAGGGACAAGACTCATTCCCTCTTAGATATACAGAATATAGAGGATGATGATAATGACACACTGCCTTGGTGACCTTCTGAAAGATGTCCACCAGATTCAGTAGGCATAAAACCAAACTGGGTTGGGACCCGTGTCTGAAGGTTTTCTGTGTCACTATTAATCATTTCCATGCTAATTCTTTCCATGACTTTCCATATGAGACTAATCAGACTAATGGTTCTGTAGTTCCAGGGATCCATTGATGATCCACTCTTGTACAGACACAACTAGCATTACGTATTTGCTACAAAGAGTTATGCTGGTTTCTGCTAAATTCTACAAAAGCTAAGACTTACATACCATATCCACTGTTTGGGCACTTGTTTTTTCCTGTCATTAATTGAGTGCTTATAATTTAAATATCTGTACTTTTTGATATTTTTACAGTCTTTAGTTAGAACTGCCTTGGTCCACTTTAGTGACAGATAGGACTGGAGTCATTTTCTGGCCCAGGACTGTGTACAGGAAATAAGAGTGTGGCATTTTTGATTGGCCACAGAGCATTGGGTTTTTTTTCGCTGTTTTCTGCTAAAGTCGACAAAAGGTAAGCTGCATTACTTAGGTATTTCTGTGTTGAATATCTGGACTTTTTTTAACTTTTTTATAGTCTTTAGTTAGAACTGCCATGGTTCCACTTTAGTAAGAGTTGAGGGGACCTGAGTCATTTTCTGGCCTAGGATTGCGTAACAGAAAGAAGAGTCTGCTGTTTTTGATTGACCATGGGGTGTTTTTTGTTATCAACTCTCTCTGCTATTTAAGCATCACTGACACAACACTTGGCTCACAGCCTACAAAGAAGCTAAAACTTACATTATCACATCCACTGTTTTGGCACTTGTTTTCACATTGTTTTTCACAGCTGTATTTATTGTGTTTCTGTGTTGAATATCTGAGCTTTTTTTTTTACTTTTTTTACAGTCTTTAATAAGAACTGCTGCTCTCCACACAGCAACACCTACAAGTGATCTGTACAAATGCTGATATCTTGCAGTGCGAGCACCCCTTGTAATATGTGTGTAGCCCAATCTCCCACAGTGTAAGTTTCCCTTAAAATACCCTCACTGTCTAGACAGATCTGAGCATAACTCATCAAGTTCCTTTTGTTATTGACCTATTCAATATTTAAATTTTCTCACTCCTCCCTAGTAGATCAGCAACCATGGATATGCACTTTCCAACTCTCTCTGTGGCCATTCTGGTTGAGATGGGTATTCCAAGGCATTGTAGCAATTGCCTCATGTATACTGACAACCCACTTGTTCTTAATAAAACAGATAAAGCATACAAGAGGTATAAATACACTTTAACATTGGAGGCAAAACTCTCTCAGACAACCAAAGCTAATCTACAGATGTTGTCAGTGACACTTGCATCATGCCTGTTGCACAGGGTAAAGACCCTACACTTAAAACTGCTTAAGCTAAGGCACTTACAAGTAACTTTCCTAAAACATTAAGAAAACTTGCATAGCACAATCAAAAAGGGGTGTTCAGCCATCATGTAAACATTCTGTTACATCACCCACAGCTACACATAGTAACAGGTATCCAGTGCCTCTACTGCTAACTAGTGCAAAGAAATTTCCAGGTCATTGATGATTCTATAGTGAGGTACACCAATGTCCACTTCTCCAAACTAAGTAAGGAGAAAGTCACTGTTAATTGCCTTTCTCGGGCTAGGATCTGTCAAGTAACACAGGCACTCAGGTCATTGAACCAGAGGTACAGTATGGCTCTGTCATAGTCATGTGGGTGGTACTGTCCTGAGATATGCCTCCTTTGACTATATGACACGAGACATGATTATGTGTCTCAGGCAGGTATGCTCCTAGCATTGAGTAGCATATCACCTTCTCAAAGGATGATGCCACATTACCAACAGAAAATGATTGATGTTAACAATTAGCTTAGCTTCTGGTGTTAGTTCAAGGGGGTATAACATTTGACAGCATGGGAGGACATGGTTGGCAGACCACACTGCTTTGCAACAAATGGTCTGCACTTATCCCATCTAGGTGTGCAAGGTTACAATGCCTTTCATACCTTTAGACCAGCTACTGCACAGGAGGGAACTAAAGGTGGAGTAGTTTCAGTCTATATTAAAACAACGTCACAACTAGAAGAGTTAAAGTGTATGGCCGACTGGAACTGTTACATGGGCAACTCACCATAAACAGGGTCTTGTACCTTATGCAACCTAGAGGTCCCCTTTTGTGTCCCAAGAAACACATACTACCTATATCAATGTACTACAGTCCCTCACCATTCTACTTGCTATGATCTTCATGGGAGATCTTAACTACCCCTCTACAGATTTGGAATCCTACATCACTTCTAATGCACAAGCCCTGCAGTTTCTAAACTTCGTTACTACAAACATCCTGGAACAGGTGGTCCTTTGTGCTACCAGGGGTATAAGGATTCTTGACCTTGTACTCACAAACATGGGGGAGCGATGTTCCTCACCCAATGCAATGTCCTTGCTCATCAGATCTGACCATAAGGCAGCATAGCTTGAAATAAATATTAAATCTGGGAAACCAGAGAAATCAAAAATATTTAGAGACAATTGCAAATCTAACCTACCTCTACAAAGCAATGCCGTGGCTAAATTTTAAGCACCCCCAAGCCCAGTAAAACCAGTAAACACCATAGCATATGTTGAGCTATTGACCAAATCCTTATACAGCCATATTTATAGCTGTATAGAGCGAGCTGCCCCCACTCATACTGAAAATAAGACAAACTCAAATGAGAAGCCACCATGATGGAATCATAATATCAGTCAGTTATACAATAAAAGAAACAAATATTGGCCAAACATAAGGGGAACAAAGCCCAACATACTAAAAAGCCTTACCCAATCTAAACAGGCAGCTAAGAGGATTAATTAATTAATTAATATTTCAAAGGCTAAATATGAAGAAAAAATAGCTTCTCAGGCAAAGGACAACCACAAAGCTTTCTACAGCTATGTCTGTAACCTCAAGGAAATATGCACAAATGAGAAGAACTTATTGTAAATGACATCACCCACATTAAACTGGAGGCCATTGCCAACCTTTTGTCTTACAGATTCAGCTCAAATTTCTTCCTCCACCCCCCCCCCCCCCACCCCCACCAACAGTCCAAAGGAACTACTGCATGTCACAATTCTCAGCCATTGCTTGGGAACAGGTCATCAATCCACTTTCCAAGGTCAAAAACACTGCATTGATGGGCCCTGATAAAATCCCAGGATGCTTTCTAAATAGCATGAAACATGACCTCTTTGGTGCACTTGAACCACTTTTCAATTGGAGCCTACAGTTGGGTTTGATGTCCAAGAAATGGAAGATGGCTACAGTAATTCCCCTGCACAAAGAAGGTCCAAACACTAATCGGACTTACTACATGTCCATAAGTCTGAAAAGCCTTATGTGTAAGGCCATAGAAACAGTCATCATGGACATGATAAGTGAGGACAAAGGTAACCTGCAAATTCTGGACCCATCACAGTTCAGTTTTGTTAAATGAACATCATGCCTATTAAATCTAGTGGACTTCCTTGAGAGGGTCACAAAAGCAATGGAGGATGGCAAGACTATGCACACAGCTTGCCTCAAGCTGAGCAAGACTTTGATACAATACCTCACTCAAGCATGATAGACAAGCTCACCAAACTAGGCATAAACCCTTTTATTATCCACTGAATAGCCAAATGGCTAACTAATAGGACTCAGGAGATCAAAATAGGTGAAGCCAACTCCAACAAAAGGCCAGTCACTAATGAAGCCCCCAGTGCTTGGTATTGGGCCTACTCCTTTTTTGGCATCTGTTTGTCTGAAGTGAAAGCAAATACTGAAGTTTTATGGCTGACTAAGTTTGCAGATGATTGCAAGCCCAGGGATATCATTGACTCCCCTGCAGACACTGGGATTCTTCAAGAAGCCCTATCTCTAACTAACAAATGGTGCCAAAGTCATGGTCTTAAATTCAGTGCTAAAAATGTTTAATTATGCCCTTCAGGAAATCAACTATCCCAAAAAATTATCATGTCAATAATTCTCTAAGAGTTGATGCAGTGTTCAGGGACTGGGAATGCACATAGACAGTAGCCTTGCCTTTGACCACCATGTGGCCACATTGGTGAGGAAAATCTTTCATGTTGTGCAACTTACAAGTAAGGGCATGGATTCTAGGTCCAAAGAGGTCATGATCCCACTGCAATTTGCCTTTATTAGACCACTTATAGAGTACAGTGGTCACTTTGGTATGTACCTGACCAAGCAAATGCAGCAACAAGAGTGATGTCAGAAGTTCCTTACCAAAAAAAATACAAAGTGCAACAAACCTGCCTTATGCAGAGCACCTTAAAGCCCTTTCTATCTATTCAGTTTCCTATAGACTGCCCAGGGGTGATCTATGTCTAACTTACAAGGCGTCTGCAAATCCCACATTTATGAATCTCCTGTATATTCTTAAGTCAAACCGTACCAGAAATACAAGGTCTAAGGACCTAAATTTTGTCTTTGACTTAAACAGAACCTGCTGGAGAGACAGATATGTGTCCCAGAGACTGCACCTCCTACAGAACAGGCTTATTGAGTTTGTCTACTACCCAATTTAAGAGAAACCTAGACCAGTGGATGGGGAATAGGAAATTTACACCAGGCCTGGTGCCATGTGTCTTATGGACATAGCTAACTTATAAATGCCTGGCCCTCAATGTCCTATTTGGATGCATGACATCATTATTCATTTGGAAAAACTTGGCTAGGCTTAGAAAGGACCTCTGGGTCATTAGCGTAGTAACAATCTATGAATCTATGAATCTATGAAACAAGACTTCAGAGGCTCATATCATTACATGTTTGCTGGAATAGCTGAAGGTGGAATTTTGATACATACCTCTCAACTGTACAGATTTTTGCAGACTGTCCCAACTCATATTTTTGGTCCATCGTTCATAAACTTCTGGTTTTCTGGCAAATTAGTGGCAAATCATTAAAGAATGAAGTTAGAAAATAATGACAGATGTTTGAGTTTCAGACTTCATACCTTCCAGAAAATTCATGTTAATGCAAAATCTGTTATTCTATCAACTTTCTAAGTTTGTAAGAGTAATATTTAAAACGTGTCCCTATTTTTGGACCTTTGTCCCACTTTTATTTATGGCTTTGTCCAAATTTCTTGATCTAAGAGTTTGAGAGGTATGATTTTGACTTCTTTTTAAAACCAAAAACTAGGAAAGGACTTTTAGTTTTTCTGAATGTATTTTTGTCTGTTTATTTCTGCTGCTTTTAATGAAATTTACACAAGTTTTGATGATGTTGTTTTGTTTGCTGACAAATGAAGTGTTGTGTTGTATAGTCATCTGACTGAATTAATTCCTTGTTGTTTCTCTGAGCTATATCTGCTGTTTTCCCTTCCTTTTTACTATTTATAACTTACCTACGATTACAGCAAAGTTTTAGATAAGTGTGTTGGCAGTCTGATAGATACTGGCAATCATTCTGTGGCAGGAGATACCTTTCTGCTGTTTCTAGAAAACGGGCATTGTTGGCTGGAGCAAAAATCTGTTCAAATTCTGTTTTTCACTTGTTTGTTTAAATTATTAACTCCATTATATTGCACTTAGCTGCATTTTGTGAAGTGCCACCCAAACCTGCATTTGATAGATGCAGGCACTATGACTTTAGTTTTACTTCTAGAAAGCCCAGTCAGAGTCATACCCACTAGCAACCAGTGCTAAAAGTGCTATCTCTTTATTTAGTAGCAAGCTCACTTACTATGAGTTGTTTCTACCTTAGTAGAGTACCTACGATAGTTAACTACTATACTTCAAACTAATAAATAATATTCTGTACTCATAAGAATTTATCAAGGATAAGAAGCATTTAATAATAATAAAAAAAATAATGTACAAATAAGCTTTATATGCTTAAATTTCTACACACTTGGACCAAAACGACAGCCAGCATGACCTTCCTCCACTGCCAGACTCATAGAACTTGTTAAAGTGTGACAGAGTAGCAACCACCTGATGCTCACTGACAATAACCTACTACTTATCCAACTGCAAACTGCCTGCGAGATATGTAAATATTTAACTAAAATGGAGGCACCACTCTCACGAAATAACACAGTCTGTGAGCTCCACACACCTCCACACCACACCACACAAATAGATGGTACATTATCTAATGCGGAGGCTGTTGACAAGTCATTGCCTAAGCCTCCAAGGTCTAACAAGACTAGGTCTTAGTGGAAATTAAAAACCACAAGACATGCTGCCCTGTTCATAACCATGAGTCATCAAGAAAAAATTTGCTCCAAACCACATAGGCTTAAATCATCAACTAACAAAAAAATATACAGCTGAGTGGTGACTATAGTAAATGCTCCACTTAAAAAAATCCCAATCTCTCCGAGCAACACGCTCTAGGGACCTTAACCTTGTCACCACAATAAACAGAACATGCTGGAGGGATAGATTCCTGTCCCAGAGGCTTCCCATACTCTGGAACAGACTACCTATCTATGTCAAACAGAGCTCCTCATTAGCACTCTTCAAGAAAAATCTTGATGATTGGATGGGAAATGGGAAATTCACCCCGGGGATCACTTCTGTGGCTCTGCTCGACAGGGGCATAGGAAAATAATTTTCTTGGGTGGCGAAAGCCAGGGTACATTTTTTGGCTAGGCCGATAGCCTAGTACCTACCTATGAACCTATGAACATAGAACCTCAGAAGGCTCAACTAAAATAGGGTGATGATGAGTTGTCTTTCAGATGCCAAGATCTCTGGTGTCTTAAGGGCCTTCAAGACATTCAAGACAAACAAATAAGACTATGATATGGTAGTGGCCCATATGGCTTTAAAGGAACTGGCAACAAACCTTAAGGAATATACAGAGAGACATTTCTGAGTTCTCCAATACTCAGCAGAATTTTATCTTCTCCAAGAATGATGCCAGGGTCAAGGAAAAGATGACTGATTTCAACAACTAGCTGAATAGCTACTGTCAGTTGTGGGGGATTCAGTAAGAGTCAGCATGGGATGAACTGCCACACAGGCCTATCTGCTTTTTCAGAGGTAGCTTGTACCTTTCATTACAGTCTTCCACTTAGTAGCTACAGCTTTTGCTGACTCATCCAAGTAATGGATCTATTCATCCTAAAAATATTACAGAGAAAGTACTGGACAATGTCAGTATGTAGGAGTTTAAATAGCAAATTGCCTGAATATGAAGATCTCCTGCATTCAGGTGTGTTTTATTACTGAACTGTGGTTTAAAAGTGCTGACAACACCCCCTCTGCAGCAGGATTTTGCAACTACCATGACTATAGATCCAGTGGTAACTGTGCTACTGTATCCATATTTGTGAAAGATCACATTACTTCTAGGCAAAGTCCTAGATACACACAAACTGAAATTGAGATTTAACTCACTCCGAATAATAAAAAAAAAACAGCTATCAGATCATAGCAAGTTACAGAACCTCTCAATGATCCCATGAAAACCATATCCTTTTCTTAAATACATTGACTGAACTTCAAATACACAAAATCCCATCATCCTGAAGACTTTAACTACCCATCTATAAACTGGGAGAAGTGTACCTCAGAGTTAGGCTACGGATAATCATCAGATTAATCAAATAGATTCTTAATTTGTAACTGTAACAGCATTACCCTCCATCTTGCTATTATATTTTATACAATTGATAACTTCTTGCCTCTTTTACCTATACCGTACACTACTATTATCACTTATTCAGTTCCCTAACTTTTCTTTCTTCCTTTTGCTTCTTCCCTATACGTATCCCACACACACTTCTGTCTCCTACTTTCCCTGTCCTATAATTCCTCTCCTCTTTCAACCCTGTACTATAAAATATGTATACCAAGTACATTATAATAAACAAAAATTCTTTAACTGTCAAGTAGACTCATACTGATATGAATCATATAAATGTAAAGACCTCTAGTCTCATGTATATAGTCTCCTTAGTAATATCTAATGTCTGTAATTAATGTGAAAGCAGGTTTCATTTAATATATGTAAAAATGATGTGCTATCCATCATTGTATATTCTTTCTTGTATATGAAAGTCTTCATTGTTTCTCTGTAATAAGCTAATGTAAGCTAATATAACATGCTAAGTGTCTCTGGAGCTTTTCTTCCCCAGGCCTCTGCTGAAAATGGGCATTCACCCAGTCGGACTTTCCTGGTAAATAAATGTGAAATAAATAAATAAATAATAAATAAATATGCCCCAAAAATCCTCAGCTTCATAAATAAGAATTTCCTGGATCAAACAGTCATCAAGCCCATTAGATGACAAAATGTTCATGACCTTGCCGTACAAATAAAGACTCTGTGAGCACTATCCCAATGATATACCCATTCAAATCTGACCACAAACTGGTAAATTTCTCAATAACTGCTCCTAAACTAACAGATGGAAATATCACAGTATTCCAAGACATCATGTATACAAGCCTACTACTATTTTATAATGATATCTCAAAGTTCAGGTATAACTGTCCCCCCTAAAATGTGGGCATAGCTAATAATTTTGCAAATAAATTATACACTTAACTAGAAAAATGTATAAATGTGTCAGTCTGTATCAAAACTAATCAACATGGGAAGGTAAGAGCAAATCAGCCTGGCAGTCCACATGCTTAACTATATATTATAATAAAATGAAAAAGCTCATTCGAATACACAGCAGAAGTAAAGACCCACAACTGAAGGTCAACATAAAAAAATCATCTAAGGTACTGAAAAATACTGACAAAGGCTTCCCACAAACATAGACAGGCACTGGAAATTAAGGATAATTACAAGTCCTTCATTACTTTGGTAGGAAGTTATAAAATAACACCCAGCATTCGTCTGAATTTATTCATAATGGCAGTACCTGTTCTGATCCAGTGGATATCACAAATATTAGCAAACAAATTCAGTAACAAATTTTCACCCCAGGGACCTCTACACAAAAGTCCTGCACACATAAATGACCTTTTTTAAACATAGTCTCCAAAACAAAAAGTAAATGTTCTGTGGGACCTGATATACCAGGCTGCTTGATGAACAGCACTAAACATGTGTTGGTGGAAAGTTTCTACAGCTAGTCAACCTGGGATTATCTACCAGCTTTGTCCCCGAGGTTTGACACAGATGCCATGCCTCAAGGATGGCCCCAGCACAGACTCTGGGAATTACAACCTCATCTACCTGATGAGTCTCATGTGTAAGGCCATGGAATGGCTCCTAACAGACCTGATAAATTATGATATAAAAATCTTATAGGACTTGACCCCAACGTTTGGTTCTGTTAAGGGTAGAGCCTATCTAATGAATCTAGACAAACAAACTTATGCAATATACTTAGACCCTACCAAGGCATTTGATATCATACCACATGTCAACAATATCAACAAGCAAAATGTACTCCAGATTGAACCCTTTTGTAGTTAGATGGGTAGCTGAGTGGCTGAGGGACACCCATGCTGTGAGGGTGACAGGGTCATCTTCAGACAATATGAAAGTAACCACTGGGGTTCCACAGGGATCCATGCTAGGACTTCTGCTATTTGAAATATACTTCTGAGATTTTAATTCAGAAACAAGGAATTCTGGTAACCAGGTTTGCAGATGATTGTAAAGTGGGTGTCATACTTAAATCTCCTTCTGATATATAAAAACTACAAAGTGACTTTGCACATGCAAACAGCTGTTGCTCTGAAACCAGTCTAAAACTAAATGCTAAACAATGCAATATTGTTGCATTTAGTAAACAACCCCACCCACCCACTTTCTAATATAAAAAAACACCACATTTCAAAATGAAGCTGTTCCTTGAAACCTTAAACCATGGGTAGATAATTACATCTCTTTTTTTATCATATTGCGACAGTGCTCAGGGAATCCTTTTATTTGGCACAGCTGATAGCACAGGGTATTTCCTCTAGCCCCAAAGAAGTCCTTAGCCCTCTGTACTACGCACTGGTCAGGCCCATCATAAAATACAGTTCCTCATTGTGATGTATCATACTAAATATAGCAAAGAGTTGGAGTGACCCAAAAGGCTCCTGACAGAAGAGGTCATGAACCTAATGGTCCTGAGCTTGCAGTCTAAGACCTCTTATTTCTTTACAAAGCAAACATTTGAGCAAGAAACAAACAACTGAACCTGCTTCAGCAAATAAACAAATCACAGTGCAGAAACAGATTTGTCATACAATGACTACTTTTCTGTGGAACAAGCATCATCTTCAGATCAATTAACATGATAGACTATCTTCCTTTATGTCAGAGTAGAAAATATACACGCACACACACACACACACACACACACACACACACACACACACACACACACACACACACACACACACACACACACACACACACACACATATATAGATGTTTTAATTGTTGAATGGTGCAACTTCAATGCTGGCAACATTGACATGCTTTTTGTGAGACTATTCCATGGACCATGCAAATGGTAAAGCATTATTTTTTCAAGGGGTGCAAGCCACCTACACTGTTCACACTCCTGATAATTATTTATTTCAACTGAGATTGCACAATCACAGGAAAAATGCATATTCCCCAACCCTGGAAATTTTGCGATATGGAACAATTGTTGACCATCTGTTTTGTCAACCAGTGTGTCAACAAAACTGAAGTCAATTTAGTTCAGATTGATAACAAGCAGGTAAGCCACACAGGCACACACACACAATATCTATCTATCTGTATATATATATATACACACACACACACACACACACACACACATATATATATATATATATATATATTTATACACATATACAGATCTATATATATATATATATATATATATATAGAGAGAGAGAGAGAGAGAGAGAGATACACACACACACACACACACACACACACACATATATATATATATATATATATATATATATATATATATATATATATATATTTATACACACATACAGATCTATATGTATATATATATATATATATATATATATATATAGAGAGAGAGATACAGACACACACACACACACACACACACACACACACACACACACACACACACACACACACACACACACACACACACACACACACACACTCTGAAAGATAAATAGATATCTTAAGAAAATAGAGCAATCAAACTTCCTGAAAGCCTTTAAGTTACAAGCTTGACAGTCATCTCAGTCAGTAAATGATCCTACAAAAAATGTCATAATCCCCCTTTTGTTCATTTTACTTTCTCTTTGCCTATTAGTAGTCATCTCCTTTGATATTCTGAGCAGTATTTTCTGGACATTCTCACTGCACTGTTCTAAATAAAATAACATTTACATTTCTGTTTACTTCAGTAACCATGTAATAAATGTGTGCCGCGGGTTATGTTAGTCTTTACTTTTGATGTTTTTATTATAGCAGCATGGTTATTTTTTATAGAATGGTGAAAATGAAGACCAAAGCTTAAATGTATAACTAGCTAGCCTACTATAGCTTGTTTATTCTTGTAAGTAATGTGGCTTATCCTTCATGAATGAATAGTATGTATATTTTTGTGCAGTTAAAATATATTGATAAAACTCATATTTCCAACTGTTGTGTTGATATTCATCGAAATGTTTTGCAAATTTCTTCAGCTACAGTTCAGTATTTGTACATCCTAGCATCAGACACAACAGCTTGAACTTGTTTAAAAACCTGCAAATCTCAAGACGCATTTATATTCTAAATATTTTTTTTTTCTGAAATGAATCACATCCTTCTTCATCATGTCTTACAGATGTGAAGACAGGAATAACCTGCAGTACACATTGGGATTTGACCCTTTATCAAGGCAGGTCTGACACATAGAAGAAACAATGATTTAATACACAAAAAATTAAGTGCATAATTAAAATCAATCAGAAGGAGTGCACTTACATATGCAAATTCATGTTTAGAAAATCTCATCTGAACTCTTGAGTTAATTCCAAAGAGTACTGCAGATTATTAATTAGATAAATCTTCTCCAAATTGGAAACAATTCTTTCATATTTTATTTTCAATCAGTTTTCTGAAAAAAAAAATCATCTAAACACCCACTTTGTAACACAAACCCTTTTCCAAAAAATATAAAATGGTATAGCATTTTTAGAATGTACTTGATTGAGATAAAAAAGACATTTTCAATATGCCAAGACTGGATACATGTCTATCTGTCAAAAAACAAAGCATCAAATGACATGTGCCATTGAACATGTCATTCATGGAACATTCTGACTAAGATTGCATTATGGCAGGGAGAAGGATATTTATCCTTTCCCCACTGTAGTGCGTCCCCGGACTTGGTATTTATAATTAGTGGTGGATGTGCGGGTCACAGCTCCCCACATAAGGAGGTTTTGATGAATGGCATTTATGCTGTAGTGCCATTCAAAGTTTTTACCCCTCGATGGATAACCATAGACCCACCAAGATTTATAAATAAATTCTGGGATGTGGATATTTTATAGCATTATTTGCAGGCTCTCTTGGCACAAACCATGCATTAATTAAAATAGAGCATGGCAAAGTCTGAAGAGTCTGTAAATTATGATAGAAAGAGCTTGAAAGTATATGAAGATATAAAACTACTGTTATTGGTATTGAGCTAAAAACTTCCTCATAATGGATATTGTCCAGACCCCTCCCCCATGTGCAAAATAAACCATACCATTTAGGATAAGATGACCATTTATTGCCCGCAATATCTGATTAACAATAAAATATGATTGATTTCATAAAACGCGAATGTTGTAAATTGCAACAAAGCAAATACTGTAGACAATGTTATCCACTTACCTTCGCCAAATTATTACCAAAGGCAGAGTTATTCAGTCTGCTCACTTATACCCAGCTTCCATTAGAACCAGCATGCCACAGCTGACATCTCCAGCAAAACCACACCATATCAACCCAAACCAACTAGCAAGAAGGGGAAAGAGAAGAGGGATTGATCCCAGCCCTTCTTCTCTGCCTTTACTCATCAGTGATATCCTATAATAAAAACAGCTGGGAAAATGGAATAACAAAACTGAGGGCTTGGAGGGTATGCTCTGCTAGCCCACACCAAAATCAGCTCCATCAAAACTAACTATAATGTATAGCTCAACTGACTCATTCCTACCCCTTAACTCACTCCCTGCCTACCTCTTTTTACCCTCACATAGCTAACCCTTAACTACCCATAACTCATCTTTACACCCTACTTTCTATCTACTCCACAGATATAAACAATTCCCATCCTCTCATCCTGCAGTGTCTCTGGACAAATTAATCTGTGGCCAAACTTCTTTTGTTCAAAACTACACCATACCAACTAACAAGAAGGCGGAAAAGAAGAGGGGCTCATCACAGCCCCTTTTCTTTGCCAACCAACCTGCTAACAGGCTCTTTCCCCTTCACACAAGAAAAATATATAATGACCTCACCAAATTCTGCAAAAACAATGAAATATGTACATTAAACGGGTGCAATCACAGGTCACGCAAATGTGCCCCATACACCTGAAACCAAATCAGATCCCTATTGTCAAAATCCCTATGATCAATAACATGCACCCCAAGCTGCCCCACCACCCTCACAAGTTGTTGACTGACAAAGCAGCAAGCTCACTTAATTCCCATAAACTTAACAGCATGCCTCTAAACTAAACATGGGACTCTATCACTGACCAAACTATAATCATCAAAGGAAACCTACTTCTATGACTTTTCAAATCACTCACCATCACAGCTAACAACTGCTGCTTTGGGACTTTCGCCAAATCATTACCTGCCAAATGAATTACCAAAACATGCGGTATACAAATCCTAAACCACATGTCTTCAATCTTGTCTATGACCTGATGCCACCATAAACTTCTAAAACTTTGCTAGATGACCAACCACCCATATTGTCGTAAACTGAACTCAGCTCCATCTAGTCTAACCACTGCTCGCTTTGCCGCCAAATATAAATGAATGGCCTGATACAACAATGACCCCTCCTGAAAAAAAACATAATTAATCACAAAATATAACCCCCCAATTCACCTAATATAAAAAAGAAATGCTTCCAATAACCAGCACCCTCTCCTCTTTAATACTTCCACTGACCTCCCTTCCCCAGCCAAATCATACGCTCTCCCTATTCTAAATGAATGCATGGAAAATCTGTCACATTGGAAACCCAAACATTGAAAGATCTTCCACATTAAGAGTAGCAACTGATCAGATTCTATAACCTTCCAACTTTGCAGATGAAAAGCTAACTCCTGAGGTCTACCTCCATGTGAAAACTACTTTGTCTTACCCCAAACAACCAAACAAAGAAATTCCCGCAATACAACCTGCACACCCATGCCCACCTAACCAGTCTTAGGTCACTGCAGCTGAATCACTACTAGAGATGCAGTGATAAATGCAATCTCTCACTACAAGGAACAAAACAGCTCATGCACTCTGAACACCCCTCTATGCGTCCACACCACCAGCGTAGCCCAAAGTGAAAAATCAACTGAATATCACACCAATAATAGCAATGCTGACAGCAATAACCTAAGGGCCTACTTCATCATAGGAAATCTGTCATCACTCCTCCAACCATGATCCAGCTCCCATCCTCCCAGCATTTGCCTTATTGGTCATGATTTGGTTATATCCTCAAGCCCCACTATCTGGGAAAACATACTAAGGGCAACCAACTTTACCCTAACCATTTTCACCACCTGTCCCTCCAACCAAACGCTTGGCAAATACTGCAACAATAATTTCAAAGACCATACTTTGTCATCCTCTGGCAGCCTGACTACAAATTCACCAAAGGCAGGCGATGGCCTATAATAGGTCTTCCTTGTCAGTACTGCCCACATTGCTGAACAAGCCACCTTGCTGCAGCTGACCAAGATGCCATACCTCTGCCAGCAGTAACACTGGTTCAGCCTGCACCTCTGGAGCTAATTGTCAAAAACCTGTCAAACTGATAACGAGAAAGGCTGTCAGCTATCACATTCTTTGTACCTGGTAAATGTGCACCTAAAGGAAAAATTAATCAATAAACTTTGTAAAACAAGCTCTCTCAAAACTAACAAGAGTAACTTTGCTTTAATATTTTCTTGTCTTAAGGATCTGCACCACTGCCCAGTTGTCTGAATCGAAAACCACCTTCATGTCCTGTAGCCTATCCTACTAAACCAGTGCAGCTGCCCAAATTGGCATCAACTCCAAAAATGCCACAGCCTTCTTCCATTTTTCAGCCCAATCCTCTGGCCACTGAGCTGAAAAAACATTATCCTTTAAAATATGCACCCATTCCCTGTCCTCCCACAGCAACAGTGAAGAAATGCAACTCATCCTGCATCACCCAAGCCTTCTGCCAAAATGAAATGCCACTGAAATGGTCAAAGAATATTGCCCACAAACTTAAATCTGCCCATACCAACTTATTAATCCACATCAAATGGTGCTTACCTTTCCCTTCTTGTAGCAAAAATGCCACTGATCTACAAAAAATCCTGCTTGGGCTAACTGCTCGACATGCAAAATTCAAAAGATCCAAAAGTTCCATAACCTGCTTGATTTGCACCTTATCCATAGAATGAAACCACCTAATGTTTTCATTCAAATGTTCCAGCTTCTCTGCTGGGAGACAAAACAACCTCGATCTGCATCCACCATCAAACCAAGAAAATGTAAAAACTTAGCTGGCCCTTCGGCTTCTAACCAGCAAGAGGACCCCCCAGCTCAGTGCACAGCTGAATAAAAGCCTGCATCCCTTCTGTAGCTCCCACATAAACCTCACCTACCAAAAGGAAGTCATCAAAGTAGGGAACAGCCCTCTGACTATCCATTCTTTGCTGCCAGATCAAGTGAAGAGCAAAGCTAAATTTCTCAAATATGGCACAAACTATGGTGCAACCCATAAGCATGGCCATATCAAAATAAAACTTAACCATCTAACACCGTGCCCAATAATAGCCACTCTTCCTTCCACACCAGCAACAAATGAAGGCCGACTCGATATGGACTTTTACTAACCAAGGATCCACAAATCCCCTAATTACTTCCACCGCATCATCCAAGGACACATATCTGACTTGAGAAACCTCCTTTCAAATATAGTCATTAATGGATACACCTCATGGTAAGGATAAGTAATTCATCATAACAAATTACCTGTGCACATTTTTGAATACTAAACCCAAGGAGGATACCTTAAAATTATCAAAAGGAGGGAAATCAAAAGGGGCAAATCACCTATCTGCCCATGACTCCTTGTCAATCAAGCTTCACAAAATATCTTCCCTACCCCAAACAGAACGCAAATTCTTAAAAACCGTTCCATCCCTAACCACCCCACAATTTGATTGAAAACATTGTCAAGAAACCCCCCATCAGCAAATCCTGAGTGTCTTCAACACTCAGAATACCTTCCAAACAATGCTTTAATACCTGAACTTTAATGGAAGAATGGGAAAGTTGACATACCCCTCTGACCCTTCAAAGGATGTTCCACATCTCTATCCCTGAAAGGTATCACATCCTCTAAAACCTTGCTGTCCTTACAGCCCAAGTGATCCCCCCATCCCTCATTACCATCACTGGTTTCAGACACCCTCCCTTGTGATACCAACATTGTACAGCCGTATGACACCCAGCACAAATCGAACATGTGTACGAAAATCTGCATGTAGGCCAATTACACATACCATTATAAAATGCCCAGCAAACACCACTCTTCTTTGCTCATCATTCAAACTATCTAATATCATAGCCAGCCAATATCCTGATCTCACCTCCCATTTTAGGGGTTGAACAACAGCTTTCCATTTATGAAACCACTGATCATACCATAACCATGCATTACCAGACTGCAACCTCTGTGCTTCCCAAATTGTGAAAAAATAAGCCAATAAAGACAAGGATTGCAAGTTGTCCTTCTCCAAGCAGACCACCATGTAATAAACAAAACCCAGCTCTCCCATGTCATGGCTCTAAATATGACAGTCCTACATGCCCCAATGCAGCCAGCACTGCCAACAAATCCTTACTCCCGCACTTCAACCAGGTGCTAAACCCCATCCACATCAACTAACTCAAAAATGTTAATATATTCCCTTTACAAATCTTTTCTTTCACCAAACTGAGAATATGCAGGGTAAGAAAAACCCCTCTACACCTGATGCTAGTGACTGTGTAGCTAACTAATCCCCCAGTCAAACTCCAAACTCAGAACCCACCTCCTTCTAAAGCTGCCCTGACAACAAACCTCCACTCACCGACAACAAGGGTCCATCTTCCTCACTTGGGTCTATCATGCTACCCTGCATCCACCCCCTCCCCGAGTGACTTCTGACTACCCACACAGTTCCCAACAGCAAAACTCTATAACACATCACCTAAACCTCCCTAAAATTCCACCCCCACATCCTAACCCCTCAAACTCACATTAGCATTACCTACCCCTGACACATTATAATTACCTGAAGTTGTGTTCAGATTTGCTCCTTCCTCAGAAACACATTCATTGAGCATGTCCATTGCCATCTTCCTGGCAGTCTTCCATCTAGTGTTTGCTGCCCACATGCCTGACTGAGCTCTTCACTTGCCACATGCCCTCACTGGCCCCTTCCATCAAAGGTTGATCTCTTGTCACTGCTTCCTGGAATAACTCCTCTGCCTGGACCATAATAGCTGTCCATCTTTCCTGCAAGCTGTGGGTTCCTACCATCTGCAAAGAAACAAGAACAGAAAACCGTAAACACATTGAGAGAAAAAAAAACACATTCCACTTTAAAGAAGCTAAGACTGCCTACTAGACAAACAAAAGTGTAACCCCCTTGTCTGCATCTATTATTACCTTTAATAGTCAGATATAGGTTAATGACTCAGTAGGTGATTTCCTGAAGAATACAACTTACTGTGCTGAATACTAAACCAGATAATGTGAACCATTTTTGTAGGTTATTACATTTTTTATATAACATTTCCATTGCAAGAAGCTTGAATTTTGTGTTGACCATTAAAAGCCAAATAGGAAGGAAAAGACTAACTGGCTGTTGAACCATTATAAGCCTAGCCAAATTCCTAAAGTGAAAATCAAACCCTATACCTTATAATTATATGATAAACACCTAATTAGAGTACCACCACCCCCACAGCTTTGCTCAAAATAAACATATAGTAACCAGTAAAATTTCATTGCAAATGTTTTATCCTCCTTTTGACCTCCCGATATCCCACAACCATGAAGACTCCTTATGCAGCTTGCCTTTTTAAAGTTTCATTTTTATGCTATTAGAGAATGGTGGCAACAGAGAGAAAGTACAGCCAGGAATTGTAGTAGTCATACAGCGACTTCTAGGATATTTGCATTGTTTCTGTACTTCTAGCTGTTAGCCACCAGGCAGTAAGCAATGCCTGCTATGCTGAGCCACCAGGCAGTAAACAATGCCTGCTATGCTGAGTTCATCCCAGTGTACATGGGTGCCTGCAAATATCTATTATGCTCTGGTGTTTGCGAACACTTTTGATCAGTGATCATACTTCTGATTTATTTTGCACACCTTCCCCAGAAAATTCTCCTGTGGTGGAACACAGACAAATTATTCCCCAGGATGAGCGATTAACATTTCAACCCTTACATCTCAGCTGACCACTGTAGTGTCCTAACCTATAACTGAACTAAAGTTACTTGGAATGTAATCAGAGTTTTTTCTCATTGTGCTACACAGTCAGCTAGCTCAGATATTTTTAACATAATATTTCTAAAAATCTTCACACTTGTTGGTTAGGCCTATGCTGGCAGCAGATTTTCCATGCATAGATTAATCCAATAACCCAACTCAAGCAGATTAGACCAAGCAAGCAGAGAACATTTGTCTTTGGTAGGGATGCAAATAATTGAAAATACCCTAGAGTTGGAGCTGACCTAATAGCTTATTCCCCGCCAAAAAGGATAATAATACTTAATGTACTTGCTTCCCTGGCCTAAATGCACAAGTGCGACACTGTCTGTGACACACAATACCACCACGGGTCCGGACTCAGAAAGAATTCACTCCATCCACTCAAAAGGTTCCTCAAACAACAAACTTGACCACCAACCATACTGCCTCCCACTTAGAAAGCAACTGTTACCACTACCAATGCACCTGAACTAACAGGCAACTTTAAACACCACTGGGCATGTGTAATAACTGTCCTTCCAGTGGCCAGGGGACAGCAGACAAACCCCTTCTCCTCAACTGAAAGGAAACACCACACAACTGCAGAAAGATGAGTCCTAACTAAAACATACATCTGCAAAAAAAAGGTCTGTAAGCCAAAACAAAAAAGACACACATAACAAAACCCTTCTCCGCAACCATTTCTGAACTCTACATAAGATGGGTAAAGCAGACCCTGTCATGCTAACAAGGAAAGCAGCTGCCCGGGTACATGCTCCTTAGAAGCATATATGCTACATGTTTCCACAGCTAAACTCAAATCCTATACTTTATATTGAACATCAATGGCTCAGAAAGTAGTCATTCACACACCAAATGGCCTAGCTGCACTGACCACAAAAAAACAGCCAGTACCACCAACACAAACAGCACATTATCAGTCTCTCCTAATTCCAAATGGCCTCCTTGTCACAACAGAAACCTAACATTGACTCGCACAGGAAAAAAAAATGTTGTGTGACTCTTCTTCTCACACTCGCACAGCACTAAATCCAAAGTCTACCTGTATTCCAGTACCTACAAATTGGTTGTTTTGAGAATAGGCTTGCCACTTCAGCTAGCCCACACCAAAATCAATTCTACCCAAACTAACCCAACAGACTCCTCCCTAACCCTTATCTCAACTCCTGCCTGCATCTCCTTTCTCCTCACATAGTTAACCCCTAACTTCCCATCACTCATCCTTGCCCCTTACCTTTTACCTACCCCACATATCCAAACTATTCCCCTCCTCTGATCCAGCAGTGTCTCTGGACAAATTAGTCTTTGATCAAACTTGATCTAAACTTAAAGAAGCAGTAACTAGAAGTTCATGATTTCTGTCTCAGAAGTCCGTTTGTACATTTAGGTCTGTAATTTTGCATTTTGTCCCTCCGTAAGTATGTAACAGAACAAATAAGAACAACCAAGCCACTGTTCAGAAGTGTGCTGATGAATCCCAGAAGTATCAGTATGCATTGCTTCCTCATGTATAGCAATCTGAGTTCTCATTAATTTCCTCCAAACTATATAGCAAGATAAATGCAATATTGCTGGCATTTACAAATACCTTTGGAAATAAAGAAAAAAGAACACACATATACACACACAATATACGTATATAATATATATAAAACAATGTGTGTTCTGTTCCATCTAATGGGCACATAATTTATGTCCATAATGTTAGTGTCTTAACATCGAAACATGGAATGTCAAAAAAGACTGCTCATGATGCAAGGATTATCCCAGAGTAGGTTAAACCAAAACCAAGTCTTTTTGTAAGGGGTTTAAACCAGAAAGGTCAACAATAACTAAACACATTAAAAAGCAATTCTTTTTATGGGGAAAGCCCCCCTGTATCCCGACCATGTGCAAATGATATGTACTAACTCCCCCACCATGTGCTAATTATATGTACTACATCTAAGATTGCCCATTCATTGGAGAAAGGGAATATTCCCATACAAAACTGCCTAAGGTTGACATGAAAACGGTCAATAAGTAAATGTCTAACACAGATAATATTGACAGAATCTATATTACATCCAAAACATCCTCCTGCATGAACGGCTGGCGCACGGCTGGAAAATCAAACCAAAAGTGAAGAAAGAAAGCCAGCACTCAACTCCTGGAATCAGACAATCTTATTTAATATCCAACTTCAAGACAGCAAAATAACATAACCGTACACCAACATGGTTGTACCGGTTTCGGTAAATCCGTCATCAGCAACCAAACATGATGTACAAAATGAAGACAAAACCTAACTTGCTGTCTTCCAACTTATACAAATAGAAAGCATGGAGCGCCCTCTAGTGCATCAATAAAATAGCGCACTAGTTCATAAATGCATGAAATGTAATGCAAATAAACACAATTATCCCAAATATATACATTAATATATAAACCCAAATATAACAACAAACATATGAATTGGATGCCTCAAAAATGATCATTCAAGCCAGGGGAAAATAGAGCCCCTAGTTTGATGATCCACATTTTCTCTTTATAGGTGAGCCTATCATGTAAAACATGGGATTGTACATGTCTGTCCTTAATGTGATCAATGACCATAAAACAAAAATTGCCCGTAGGGTGTTTGGAAATGTGTTTGTATAAAGAACTGGACCCCTTTTTGTTTTTAATATCACTAAGATGTTCCCCTATCCTAATTTTAAAAGGACGGGAAGTTGTCCAACATAGAAGGCTCGATAATTGCACTGGGCCAAATAAATCACCCAAGAAGTATTGAAATTGGCAAAACATAATATGTCATAAACTTGTGGACAGTTATGTGAGGAAAAGGTCCAAGATTTCAACACCCTAGGGCAGTAGGTACAATAACCACATGGATAGCATCCAAATAAAGGCCCTGTAAAAAAGTGAGCTTGAGTAATAGAACATGTATCTCTATAATAAACCTTCTTGTAATGACTGAAAAGAGAACCCAAAGACCGCCCTTTGTGAAATGAATAATGACACCGGTCCCCTATATATTTCTCTAAGACATTATCTGATTTTAACAAATACCAATGCTTACGGATAATGTTCATAAATCCAACTGTATTCCTCCCATAAGTTGTTACCAATGTAAGCAAATCAGACTTAACATGATCCCGGTTTTGATAGGATAATAAATCAGTTCTATCTTGCTGATTTGCAAAACGATTGGCCCTCGTGATGTCACCCCCTAAATAACCCCTACTTTTAAACCTGGTGATAAGATCCCTCTTGTAATGGTCGTATGTGGAGGAGCTGGAACAAATCCTTTTAACTCGAAGGAATTGGGACTTGGGGATGTTCTTGATGACATACTGGGGGTGGAAACTGGTGGCATGTAATAAGGTATTAAATTGAGGATATTTTCTAAATATCTCACTCTCAAGAGTGTTGGTATCCATTCTTTTTACCAAAACATCCAAAAAAGTAATTTTAGATCTAGAAAAAGTCAACTTAAACTCAGTCCCCCATATATTACCATTTAGATACTCAAGGAATTCCAAAAGGAATTCCTCATTAGCTCTCCACACCATCCAGCAGTCATCAAGATACCTCCTCCAAATATCCATCTCGTTAATAAAGATATTGTGACTGATGTCATAAATTACCTGATCCTCCACATACGCCATAAATAGATCTGCATAAATGGGGGCAAAAGAAGCCCCCATAGCAGTGCCCTGTGTCTGCCAGAAACACCTGTCCTTAAAAAAGAACACATTGCGAATCAGGGCCTGTTCAGTCATGCATACCAAGAGGGTATTAAAACCAGGCTTATAAATGTTGACCTTATCCAACCAATATTGCAGGGCCAAAAGTCCTGCCCAATGGGGAATACTGGTATCTATATACCAGATTTAAGGTTGGAGGTGACATCCAGGGTGCACAAAAAACAATGGGACCCTAGTTGGGTCTCAGAGATAATAGAAAGGAACTGTGTAGTGTCTGGGATTCTAGAACGTATATGTACCAAAAGTGGTTTTAAATATAATGTGAGAAATTCAGAAAGGGGTTCCGTAAGGGAACCCCTACCTGATACAATCGGTCTCCTCGGCGGCCTTATGGGGTATTTATGGATCTTCAGGAGAAAATAGATATATTGCCTGCTAGGAAAATCAACCTTAAGTTGATGACACACTTCATCATTAATGATGCCCTCCTCTGTAGCCAAATCCAAAAACTTGTCAACATCCTTTTTAAATTGCAAAGTGGGATCCACCTGCATTTCCTGATAATGATCATGACTGGATAACTGGCGATCAGCTTCGGCTTCATAGTCCACCAGATCCTGGACCACCACTGCTCCCCCTTTATCCGCTGAAAGAACAACAATATCCTTGTTGTTAATCAGTTTCTCCAAACATATTCTCTGATTTTTATTCAAATTATCTTTAAGCTTGTCCTGTTTATGTAGATATAAATGTAAATCTTTAAGGACAGCATTTTGAAATGTTTGGACAATGGGTTGCATAGGTGGCCTGAACCTGGAGGCCCGGAAGCGAAATTTCCTAACCTCAGAGGCATCATGATCAGTCCCATGAAAATAGCATTTCAAATTCAAATTTCGACAAAATTTAACCACATCCTCAGCAAACAAATGTTCTTGGACAAAAAACCCAGGGACAAAACTTAGTCCTTTATTCAATATATCAACTTGTTGAACTGAGGAAATGTTATGCACATCGTTAACATTGGATGCTAAATCCTGGTCATCTGTTGAAGGATGTCTCCCAGCCCATCTGGGTTTGTGATGCTTCCTCCCCCCTCGTCTCTGGGACTTGTACCTAAAGGGATCTTTCCAATAAAACCTCTATCCAAATTATTCCTCTTGGAAACAGGGGAAATGGTAATATGAGTATCCTCCTATTCAGTATTTGAGGATGAGTCCTCGCCAGATGGCGTGGACTCCCTGCTCCTTTTCTTCAGAATAGATTTAGGCCGAGTAACTCTCATTCTCTTAGATGAATCTGTGGGCATGCCAAATTTGACTCTAGGTCACAATTCAAATGGCTTCCCCCTATCATAGTCTCCTACATCCCTAGTAAATTTCTTGACCTTTCTATCCTTCAAACCTAAATCCAAAGTAACCAATTCGTTGCCAAGTTTTCCAATATTATCTTTATAGCAAGAAAGTGTGGAAAAAAACTCCACAGTTTTGCTAATCAATGATACATTGGCAATTTGCTGTTCAACCATCCTCTCATAGAAACTATTCAAAAGATCCACAAAAGTCATGGAAACATTTTGTTGGGCCTCCGCCCATTGTGTGAGAAGACATTCATCCGGTTCAGCCACCATAGGTTGAATCTTACCCCTAAGTCCTCTAGGAACTATTTTTCTACATTGATAGGCCTGAAATAGTTTTAAATGCCAAACATTTTTACGAAGAGAAATGAGGTCTTTGGTCAATTTAGCAAAAGCTAAATTACAATCCTGAATAGGATCCCGGACACCCTGAACAGCATCACCTGAACCTGAAGCTAGGCCAAAAATACCCAGATACTCAGAGTCTGAAGACAGACCTTTGATTAAATTTGCTAGTTCCATCCCTGGCCAAAAATAAACATGAATTCAATACCAGGTACGATATATGTAACATGTGAAAAATATATAGGTTCCACACTAAATATATTAGATAAACAATTGGTTGGACAATCAGTATACTAAATGCATAATTCATGCAACCAACCTTAAATCTTAAATACACTCCAAATTAGGTGAAACCATATGGCCACCTTATTATTACACTTCATAAACCACAAGGGAACCATATATGATCACAAATATCAAAAATATCAAAAATCAAGGCCCCAGTTAGATACTATTATAGCCAACAAGCTTATTAAAAAAGCCTGTATTGAGCCTACAAAAAGCTCGCACTACATAATCAAAAAGGGGCCATGTATATATATATATATATATATATATATATATATATATATATATATATATATATATATTAAATCACAAGTATAAAAAACATATGAGTATCCTTGGCCAGTGGTGAAAAAGCAAAAAATAAAATAATTTAGATATGTTCAGAAGAATTATAATGATGTCCAGAACAATAAGATAAACATTATCTAATCTACTAATTATAAACCAAAAAAAATTTTTGGATAAGCCGAATAATCCCTGTAAATATAACCCCCAAGGTATAATACATCACATAGCATATACCATCAAAAAAGAAAAAATCCTAAACCTCAAAAGGGCCCAGAGACAAAATGAGGGGCAGAAGACTTACACACTAATAACCCACTAACTCCACACTACCAAATACAGAAATAGAGAATAATACATATAAAATGCATATCAAAAAACATGTGAAACATGTAAACTCAAAAGCCCACCAATTTTACATATGATAAGCTATTCAACCTGTAGAAAACTGTTATGGAGGCCAACTTTTAAAAGTAAGCCCAATGGGACAAACCCAACGTTTGGCCAACAGCAGCACTTATGTGGAAAATAAACTGATGCCTAAATATAATTCAAAAGAACAAACATATAACATGTTGAATCTATATTACACCAATGAGGGGTACATGCACTTTCTGCACTGTAGCATGGCCTTGCAAAACATTGTTTTTCAATGTGTTTAGCTTCTGTCACCATTTTTAGTTTAGACCATTTTCATGTCAACTGTAAGCAGTTTAGATTAATGTCACTAGACCCTATATGTATCTGTATATCTAGCTATATCTATATATCCATATCCATAGGTCTGTATATAGAGAGAGATAAATCGATAGATACATATATACATAGAAAGAAATAGATTAGATACGGATATATAGATCACACAGGAAAAGCAAGTCCAAACAGTAATGGTAAGTGTACAAAAACTGGGCAGATTGTGCCTGTCATAGTAGAACACAAAGACTGCATCCCATAGGTTTATACATAGTTCCAAGGCATGCAGTCCAGAGGGCCATTTAGCCCATACTCCCAATTGTCCCAAATAACAGTCCAGTTAAGTGACTTGCTTAAAGTCACACAGTAGGGAAATGAAGGCTGCGAGCCTAAAACCTTGTACTATAGAAAGTAGCGTGTTAATACTTCAAAGCCTTAACCCTCTGTGGTAATTGCCAGACATAACTCAACCAGCAGCCTTAATGGGATTTGAACTCATAACTCTTAGTTTATGAGGCCAGTGCTCTAATTTCTGAGCTAAAATACCGGTACATGGCCCAGATGACCAGTATTTGATGAGAGGCATAGGAGCTGAAAGAGACAGCTGATAGATGATGGGAGTGCATGGCTATTTCTGGTGTGACCATCCTGGGAAATGTGAGGACCCTTTGACTCACCTTTGCAGAATGAGACTACTGAGCATATGCTGCCCAGCTGTGCTTTAAACTAGCCTGGGAATCGTTGGATGCATGCTGCCTCGGAAAGCAGCACATAATGGCAGTTACGAGGCAATTAATAATTCTGTGGTTTTCAAGTAGAGTTTGCAGCACCTGCCATACTATCCCACACTGTACCATGAGTCTCATTTCTCCAGGGAGCAAAATGCTGATTATTCTCAACAGCCAGTGAAGAAATGGGCCACAGGGCTCTTGTCTAGGCTGGAAGTTGCCTTGATCCTGCTCCAACAGAGGAAACACTGGGTCAGTGGGGAGAAGGAGACAAGCCATTTTACAAGTCCAGGGGTTGAGGACATAAAAATATGGTCAGATTATAACAAATCAAACATTGCTGTTTTCCACTGGTGATCAATCAAATTAGGTGTTACTTCTGAGAATGACATATATTCCATGGGGACAGTCTATGTGCAAAAGAAAATTAACTATTGGTTTGTATTTTTTCCTGGAAGAAATTAAGACAGACCCACTATTTTGGACTCACAGTAATACTGCTACTACTACTAATAATAATAACAAAATTAGTAGTTCTAGTTCACAGCATATGTCTTGTAGCTTTGTATCCATTATAATCTAAAAGTTTGGAAATGTTATTTAGATACTCTTCAGAAAAAAAATGCATTTTTTATTTTCTCATGGAGCAAATAGAGATTGCATCAAAATCATAAATATATTGATATAACATTAGAGATTAAACCAGTATTTATGTATACCTATCAATAATGTTTTTAAGAATTTAGTATTTTCTGATAGAAAAGAATGCCAAGAAGACACACAACTGGAACACCCACAGAAAAACTTTGCTAAAAGGATACAAGGCTGAAACAATATGTCGTACACTGACCTAGTCAAAGCCGTGTCATTATACTCAGTATCCTACATACTGTTAAGAGGGGACCTGTGTCTAAAATACAAACCATCCTTTGACCCAATGCAAATGGATTTACTACACATCAGTAAGTCAAATGGCATTAGAAATACTCAGCCCAGGGATTTAAACCTCTTTTGTAACATCACTAGAATTGTTTGGAGATACAGGTATATCTCCCAGGGAATGCCACTGCTCTGGAACCACCTCCTCATCTACATAAAACAAAACTCATCCCTGTCCGTATTCAACAGCGACCTGGAACTATGGATGAGTAATAGAGAACTTACCCCAGGACTGCCCCCTGTACTACTACTGAACAGAGGCAGCTCCTAAATGCTTTGTCCCATGCATGGGTTCTCTCAAATTATTTATAGTACAATCCCAGTTATTCTCTCTAGGGATAATATATAATTATTGACCATAGGTTATTTTCCTAACGTGATATCAGGGAAATCAATGGGGTGGATAGGTCACTTTAACACCAAATAATATGGGTTAATTCGAGCACCAAATGGGAAGGGAAATTGGCTAAGCTTAAAATGGTCCACAAGGGCAGTTAGTGTAGCACTTGCCTATGAACCACTAATATACCAAATACTGTGGATCTAAATTCCAAAATTCAAGATGTAGCTGTTTCTGTACAATTATGCCTAAAAGTACAACCTAATTGCACTATATTACTAAATAGAAAAACACATTAAGAAGAAATTACTAAAAATGACAAAAAGACAACATTTCTCGGATCCATAACCTAGTATTGACATGAGCCACCAGAAGACCTACTTGGTCACTAAATTTGCCAGTACGTTAAGCTGTATTATATTTTGCTTTCTTTAAGTGGTTGAGCTATTAACTTTTTCACTGTTATGTTAGAAGTAAAACTCAAATATAGTTCTTGATAAAAGTGGCTTTTTCTGTCACTGTAAATAAGTGACCTCAGCTATAAATTCCAGAAATAAGAAGGAGAAAATTGCTCTCATTCTTGGCCTGCATATAAATCAATACTGCACAATAGTGCAGTATAAAAAGGAAAGGAATTAAACAACTGAGAATGTTGCTTTCTCTGACATGAAAAGTGCATTGAATAGATGATGCTCCATTACCTCAGGGTAAGTATAAAAATTTCTAAGGGGCAAAGTTGATAATAAACAGGGAAATGCTTTCCCTTTAAAACAAAAACAAAAACAAAAAGCAGAAAGCTTCCTCTTTTGTCATGTAGCGATGACAGAACTGGAGAAAAAAATTGTTGTACAATTAAGTTTCTGTAAAAAAAATTACAGTTTAAGTGCTAACATATTGATTTATGTTTTATGTAGGATGGAAGTACTGCTGATTTGAAGGATTTTTTATCATACTTGTATTCCACCACTCCACTGATTTCCTTGATATCACATTTTAAACTATATCCTGTTTTACAGCAAAATGTTTCTGCTGTGTATAATAAGCATGGCTTAGCCAACACCTATTTACATTTTTCTAGTAATCATTCTTTTTTATAGATAAAGAGCATATCAAGTGGCAAATGTTCAGGATTACTAAACTCGTATCAGATGATGACACATTATTTTTCATGAGGTTGAAGTTATGACACAATTATTTGTTGAAAGAGGCTATGACAGAAATTTGGTTAACAGCATCTGTGAGGAAGTCACTTTGCATCAGGAATATAGATTGGCACCTGTTTTAAACTGTGCAAGTAAGACTACACACATCACAGTTAATGCTATATCTCCAGTGACTTTAGGTAATTAGTGCATGACTAAGCTCTACCATGCACTTCAGACTATAAGTGTTGAATCATCAGGTATTAAAAAGGTGTTGGTAAACAGCTGGAACAAGTTAATAAGAAAGCTACAGAATTTTAGGGCAGCAGGGGATTCATTATCGGTTAAATAAGTAGAAACACCTATATCAGTGTTTACACTCAAAAACAAATGGGCATGTGTGCCTGTGATTTTTGTAAACAGTGCAGGTAAATTACTATGTCCTAAAATGATGCTCAGGTGATATTATACTTGTTTATTTACTGGAGCTATTTATGTCACTACTTTGAAACCTGCAGTACATTTTATGTAGGTACAACTATCTGTTGCATCAACCAGAGGATTTATGAGTACTGTAATTTTATTGAGTGCATTAAGTACATTGCACTTTTGCAGCATTCTGTGATCTTTCCAGGCTTTTGCAGATATATACTTTTTTGCTATATGTAGCATTAAAATAGACTTAAGAGGGAGAACTTGGAAACTTTGATGGAGTAATGGGAAGCCAAAAGGCAGATCAGGTTAAGTGCCATTTCTCTTCCTGGAATCATTGATTTCATCTGAATATTTTTTTAATTAACAATTCTGAGTTGTTGTTTTAAGCTGTGTTCATTTTTTGTGTTTATTTTTGTGTAAAGTACCACTTTTTTTGAAGAAGAATGAATACATTTTCTTTTTTTTCAATAATCATTTTTATTGTTTTGCCAAACCATTATACATTTCACACACTATTTACATTATGTACAATATTGCTTCCAATGTTTTAGTTCCATTTTGAATTTCCCTATAATACATTCAGAATAAATATCATTTACAATCTTTTGTTTTGTCGGAATATGTAAAATCAGAAATTCCCAGGAGAGTGTTGAATTTTTGTAGTTGTAACTTAAAGAATTCCATAATTTATAAATGCGTCTGATCTACACACTGTGGACATTTAGGTGACTTTTGAATCAAATTTATGAAGTGTAAGATGGTTAAATATCATCAATTGAGTAAAGACCAGTTTAGTATTTGGATAACAGAATATGATTATCAGATGACCTGAAATAACTAGTTCCTCTTTTTTATTTCAGAACTGGTAAAATAATTTATGGCCAAATCTTTTAACTGCCTCATTATAATTAAATAAGAGATGGGAAGAGTTAATTCCTTAATAAATGGATATTTAAACATCATCATATATTTTAAAAGGTTCAAGGAGGCAAACAGAGTTTGAGTCGCCACTGCCCATACCTTGATGTGTTCCATTAACTCATCAAAATGGTGCAGCTTTAACATTAATTCTCTTCCATATGTTTATAATTATTTGGGTATCCATTTTCTATTTTCACTATCCAAGATACATCTCAAAAATGAATACATTTTCATGTCAATGGTCATTTCATTACCTGTGTTGTGTGAGTGATATTTTTAGTCATGTGATCATCTGAGCACCAAATGTAAATACTTGCTATAGTGTTACTATCAAGTTTAAAGAAGTCAGATGGTGCTTAATGTTGAAAGTGTTCAGCTTCCTTTTATAATACATTTTTCATCCAATGCCTCATTTCAGTGTCACTTTGTTTTTCATCAGTGTGCCATAGCTGTCTTGTGTGACATGTCTAGCAGAAAAAATAAATATAATTCCCTAAAATATTTACAGAGAACTATCAAAGGCTAAATGATTTATTACTTATATGGAATCATGCACAGGCATTTCTCTGTGGCAGTCTGACAATTGCACTATTTTGGTTTCTGTAAGGAGTAGGTTTATAACTTTTTCAGGGTGTCCAAAGCAATACAGATCCAGAGAATATGTCAGCGAGATGTACTTTTATTAAAGGTAAATATGATGTATCCATCTTCACAAACGTGTTTTTTTGTGATATGAAAGATGCCACTATAAATACTTATACTGACAAGGACTAAATGATTTAGCCACATTTTATGTGGAGTTCTATCTAGGCCATACCGGTAGAATAGCAATATTACATAAAGGCTATGCCTTAGCATCCAAAAATGCTTTGCAGAAATATTCACATAGAATAGGGTGGCATAGTAGCACAGTGAATAGCATTGTCACCTCATAGTACGAGATTCCTTGGTTCGATTCTTGGCTGGGGTGCACTCAGTGTAGAGTTTGCATATCCCCCCTGTGTTCATATGGATTTTCTTCAGGTGCTTCAGTTTCCTACCACATTCGAAAGAAATGCAATAGATAGATTGGGTAGTCTAAACTGGTTATATATGTGTGCTGTGGAAGAACAACCATGGCAAGGCTACCCACCCTGTGGTGTCAACATTGGCACTAAATAATGGTCACTGTTGATGTGACACCATGAACCTATGTGCAAAAATGGGAAGAAAAGGGTTGAATGATGGACACATTCACACAGAATTGGTAAAAGAAGACTGAGATGGTTCATTCTACATGTAGGTACCAAATTCAGGCTTCAATGGTTATTTTACTATCATATTCTGTCAAGCATCATGTTTACTTAGTTTCCACTGGGAATAATAATTTTTCAGGGTATGGAATGCAGGGCATCTGCAAAGTGTCTATTTCCTATATCAGAAAAAATATATACATAGTTCTTCATAAGTGTGACCTTTTCAATCCCTAAAAAGATACCACCAGCAAAAATCCTTATGCTGATTTATTTATTTTATTTATCTATTTATTGACATTTCATTACTGGGAAAGTCTGACAGGTTAGGTGCCCATTTTCAGTGGCAGCCTGTGGAAAAAGCTCCAAAGTACTACAAAAACATTTTAAGAGCAATAATTTTGCAATCTTCAAAAATAATACAAAAACATCTACAGCTTAAATAGTTATACCACATTAGACATAATATGAAAATATTGGTTAAGAATAGATACAACTTACATGACAATGATTTAATATTTAGCGAAATTTTAGTTTATAGAGCTATTAAAGGAAAGTTAATATAATATAAACAGGACAGGAACTGCAATGTGAAGTTATAGAAAAAACACAGTTATGTCATATTTAGAAATAGAGTCAGGGGAAAGAAACTGATTGACATGAGGAAGTGAGTGAAGAAGAGAGATTAAGGTTTAATGTATGAATAGATACTTGCTCATATGCAGGGATATAGTTTATTCTGTGGTTGAGCAAGAACAGAGTTTGGCTAAGAAGTCTTTCAGAATGGTTTTAAAGGAAGTTATTCACCTGATGCATACAGGTAAGAAATTCCAGGCCTTAGCAACATTGTATGAGTAGAGATCATGCCCAGCAGATTTGATAGGTTTGTGGATAGAGTGTAGTTTTTGGTCACTGGATCATAAGTACTGAGTGGGAACATAGTTGTGCAAAATAGTATTTAGTGCTGGACAAGCAGATGGATACTACATAATTTTATAGGTGATAAGAAGCTGTGTATATATAAGTTGATGTGGTACTTCTAACCTATTTAGGATTTTAACTGCTATACAGTGGTGGGTTCTGAAAGAGATATTTGCTGCAAATTTAGCCACTTTATTGTAGCACTGTTAAAGTTTGGATTTTTGTGATGTCTGGATGTTAGTAAGGCTATGAGTGCCATAAAGTAGTGGGAGGAGGAGGTAAGTAGTGACAAATGCAGTTTTAGATGGGTTGGTGAGAAAGTTTTTGTCTCTGTAAAGCATACATAGTTTTATGGTGAGTTTTTTATGCATTTTTGTAAATGCAAGTCATATTTAAGATTATCATCCACTATCATCCCTAACAATTTGTTATGTGATGTGAATTCAAAGTTTTTTATTGTCAAGGAAGAGGATTTTAAATTATGTTTCTTTGTCAGATAGAGATTTGGGGAAAACAAATTACTATTTTGTTTTGAGGAGTTGAGCTTGAGTTGTAAGTTACAAAGCCATACTTCAGTGGCTGTTAAAGCTTCCCAGGTAATTTTTTGGAGATGTGCCAAGGTGTCAAATGTGCATATCAGTGTAGAGTCATAGAGGTTTTTGTGTGGATATGTGAGGATTTGGTGAGAATGTTAAGAAGAAGTCACCAAGTGCAGAGCTTTTTGGCACACGGTTGGTGACTGGGTGGTATAGAAAGAGGGTGAGGATGCCATTTTTACTAAATGATACCTACTGGGCAGGTAGCTTTTGAACCATAGAAAGGTGGGCTGAGATAGACATTTGAGGACATTTGAAGGAGAAGTTTACTGTGTCAAACTGTGTAGGAAGCTTTAGATAAGCCTAGAAATAAGGAGGAGACTAGTTTGCCATTATCTCTAGCTTTATTGACAGTACAAAGTAGAGAAGTGCATTGTTAGCACTGTGTGAGGGATGGAAGCCATGTTATATTGGGGACAGGAGTTCTTCCTGCAGGAGATAGTTTAGCAATTGTTTTGAATATAACTTTCAAGTATTTTGGAGGGAATGATACGATTGCTATAGGTCTAAAGGTAGTAATCTCTTTTCAATTTCATTCTGTGTAAGGAATAGCATGTGCTTTTTTCCCAGAGAAAGGGAATGGGAGATTCTTGGACTGACCTATTATAAAGAATGACACAGGTGAGGCAATGCTATTGGCTGCTATTTTAAAGTACTCACTTGGAAGGTAAACAGTTGAAGTCGAGTACTGACTGAGTTTGTTTAAGATTAGTTTTAGGCTTCCTGTTGAAATGTCAGCACTCAAAATGTTGAATGCCGACAAGTCAAAAAAAAAAAAAAAACACAGGAGAAAAGTGAATTTCGAAAATCATTGTTCCCCTTAAAACTGTTAGCAAGAGGGGCAAGACCCCCTGCAACTACCATATGGGGCAAGCTCCCCACCCCCCCCCAAACATAAATATATATATATATATATATATATATATATATATATATATATATATATATATATATATATATACCAACTCCAAGTCTACCATGCCTCTGCAAAAAGGGAATAGTCTGAGAAATGACATAACGGACTTAGTATATGTAAGTACGTTCTTTCAGCCATTCAGTCTCCATATTTTGGAACTGGCTCTAGCAGGTACCAACATTTCAAATGGTTTATGTAGGATGTGAGCACAGGTTTGAAGGCGAAAGTTGATGTGGTGATATGTGGCTATTGGGAATGGTTGGGATTAGATGTTGGAGAATCCTTGGTTAGTGATGCTATACTGTCCACGAAATAAGAGTTGAGTTCTATTGTAGCTTTGAGTAGTGAGTGATTGGCAGAGGAGTTAAGATTAAACTATTGGCTGGAATGCAAAATTTCTTTAGTGACTAACCAGAAAGTTATAAGGTGGTAATAATTCTTCTGAATGTTGCTATAATACAGTTTTTTTTTGTCTTCTGTGATTTGCTTTTTAGTATGGTTGTCGAACACTCTGAAGTTTTCAAGATATTTGCTATGACAAACAAGACTTTAGATAAGTCTAGAAATAAGGAGGAGATTAGCTTGCCATTATCTCTAGTTTTATTGACAGTATAAAGGTTATAAGTGCAGTGTTAGGATTGTGTGAGGGATAGAAACCATTTTGTGTCAGAGATGGGAGTTCTTCATGCAGGAAATAGTTTAGCAATGGTTTTTGATGCATTTTTCATGTATTTTTGAGGGGGGTATAAGACTGCTGTAGTTCAAAAGTTAGCAATGTCAGTTGAATTTTCTGCTTTGTGTAGAGGGATAATGTGTTATTTTTTTCCAGAGAAAGGTAATGTGGGATTCTTGGATTGAACTATTCATACCTCTTAACCTCTTAGCACAAGAAATTTAGACACAGACAAAAATAATGGGGGAACAAAGGCCTAAAAATAGGGACACATTTTATATATTGCTCTTATAGACTTAGAAAGTTGCTACAATAAAAGGTTTTGTATTATCATGAATTTTATGATGGATATGATTTCTGAAATTAAAGCCTGTCATTATTTAGTGAATTCATTCCTTGCTGATTTTCCAGAAAACCACAAATTTTATGAGAAACAGAACAAAAAGATGAGGCACAAATCTGGACAATCTGTGAAAATCTGGACAGTTGGCATGTATGGATGTATTTGTAAGGAGGGTATGCAATGCTATTGGTTGATATTTTAAAGTACTCACTTTGAAGGTCATCAGCTGAAGCAGAGCATGGATTGAATTTGTTTAAGAGTAGTTTTATAT
This sequence comes from Protopterus annectens, assembly GCF_019279795.1. Taxonomy (NCBI): domain Eukaryota; kingdom Metazoa; phylum Chordata; order Ceratodontiformes; family Protopteridae; genus Protopterus; species Protopterus annectens. The sequence continues at coordinate 1,947,288,587 of NC_056725.1, read as the reverse complement.
AGGATTTGGGCACAGGTTTGAAGGTAAAAGTCGATGTGGTGATATGTGGCTGTTGGGCAAAGTAAGGATTATATGTTGAAGAATCCTTGATTAAGAGTGCTACACTATCTATAAAATAAGAGTTGAACTCTATTGCAGTTTTGAGTGGTGAGCTATTGGGAGAGGGCTTAGGGCTGAAGTTTTGGCCAGGATGAAGGATTTCTTTAATGGCTGATCCAAATCTTTTAGGGTTGCATTTGCTATTGTTCTAAATGTTGTTATAGTATATTTTTTATCTTCATTGATTTGTTTTTAGCATGGTTGAGGAACATTCTGAAGTTTTCAAGGTATTGTAGAGTTTTATATTTTTGCCATTTTTCGATGTTTTTTTCTCTATCCTGCATTAGCATTCTACTCTTTTTGAAAAGCTAGATTCCATTATTTGTTTTAGACTCTTCTTTCTAGGAGATGCAAGTTTGTTTAGGATATTTAAAAAACTGTATTGAATTAATTTACAGCATCATCTAAAGGAAGTTTTTTTAAGAAGTTCTGGTTAAGTGATGATAAGTCAGTAATGAAACTTTCTATGTTGCACTTACAAAGGTCGAGTGCTGTTTTATAAACATGCTGCTTAAGTAGATGTGTGAGACATCTAGTTGTATAGATTGGAAAATTGTCATTGAGATGGTCTGGCATTGTAAAAGTGATGGTAAGTTTGTTATTGGCTGATACTAGAGTCCAGTCTAATAAGGAATTTGAGGTCTTGCTATAATGTTTGGCTATTAAATAGTTGTGTGAAACTATATAAGCTAATGCTAGATGCAGTGGAGTTAGATCAAAAAATACATCCTCAGTGGGGCCTGATAGTGTTTTAACTAAAATGCAAGCATTAAATGATACATTGGTACAACTATTGAAGAAAATCCTAATAAAGGTTTACACTCGTACAGTTTCAAGTTAATGGAAAATATCACATATAATACACATGTGTAAAAAGGTAGAAAGTATTACATTAAAAACTTTAGATCTGTCAGTTTATCATCAATTCTTTGAAAGCATTCCAAAAGATGTTTTACAGACTTAATCAATAGTGATAACTCAGTTGCTGCCTGGGACATTCATCCACATACAGTTTTGTTTTATTATGGATGGATCCTCCTTTTACAAGTATGGTAGATGTTTGAAATCAGATAACCATGACTATCAACTTAAGCATATCATAATGGGTTATATAATTAGACTTGGCAAAGGCCTTTGATACTTTGTTATTTGAAGCCATCTACATTGCATTATGTAAGACAACTATAAATCCATACATAATCAGATGGGTTATACACTGGCTGGAAGGTAGAGTACAAGCTGTGACATAAAATATTTGAATACTTACCTGTCAAAGTGCCACTGCTCCCAAAACAGATAGTTGTTGGTTCAGCACATATGCAGATGATATCAAAATTGGGTCCTATGCAGTAAATGCATATAGTGACTGTGCAACAGTCAGTTCTTATATTTCTCAAATAATTAGCTGGACAAAATCCACTAGACAGAAGTTTAACACTGAGAAATATAAAGTTGTGTACTTTTGGAAACATAGTTTTACTGGAGCTTTGCATATGGCTACTATTGTATTAAAAGAAGTCAGCTACTATAAAGATCTGGACATAACTCTAACTGATAAATTGTCCTTTAGGAAACATGCTTATCAAATAATATATCAAGCATTAAAGCAGCTAGGAATTAAGATTAAAAACCTTACCCTTATAGATTTTTGCCCTATAACCACTATTTATAATATCTATATAAGATGTGTTTTGGAAAATAATAACATATTTGCATTTATAAACAAAATGAGTATGTGATGAGTGGACAGATTAAGGAAGAAGTCTGGAAAGGTGGTTGGGACACAGCTGGAGAGATGTTGAGAGCCGTTATTGAGTCATGGGGTAATGAGAGATGGCTCAATAGGAGGAGTAGCATAGAGGATAAGCTGAGGCATAGCATGCTTGAGTAAAGGGATCAGTATATTATTGATAGCATGTACTGGGGAAGCAGGAATAAAAAATGAATCAATCAGTTGCAGGATAATGCAGAAAGTGTCCAGACAGTCTAATACTAAGCTGTATTTAAGTCCTTAGATGTGGAACAGTATTCTCTAATTTGGTCTGAATATAATTTGCACTCAGAAAAGAATTCCCCTGCACAGAAGCAGTTGCCATTATTGTTCTAATATTTGGCAGTTATTCATTAGTGGAGCTGGACGTGGCGAAATCATTTTTCAGTAATTAGAGGTTACTTTTAATACATCAACATGATATAAGCGGACATGATTTTTTGTATGCTCACTCTAATAAGGGCTGCTTTTAACAACTACCATTTTGGATGCTAAGTTGGATTGGCCATTATTGCCCAGCTTCCACACATTATCTTTTTCTCTTTAGGACATGGTACTGCATATATATTTCTGAAAAAGTCTCTTTATAAACAACATTTTTTTTTTCATTTTTTTCAGTATTGTTTTTTGGCTAATACATAGTGTGAATCTCTATTTTTCAGACATTGGATTATACATTTTTTATTTTGGCTTTGTCTTTATTTGGGCTGATGTAGTTCCATCATACTTTTATATATAAAAATAACCCTATCCAAATTTTACAATGGGTCTAAATCGGATCCTGGTTGGGCTTTCTTCTGATAAGGAAGATTTGGGCATTTTTGGTATAGGGGAACGACCCAATGAAAATAGTTTTAATACTATGGACAATCCCGAAAACCATTGTGAAAAGCTGTTTCAGCAACTAAACAGAAATATGAAAACATTAAGGTCCAATGTATGGCATCTTAAATTATTCAAAGCATACATGGCTAAAGGGATAACTCCCAGGGGGCTCAGAGTTAAAATTCAGCCTTTAGTATCATAATTAGATGAACAACTAACCAGCGAATGGTCAACAATACAACAAAATTGTTTCCTGAAATTTGTGGAAACATTATCCAGATACTATGAACACACTACTGATTGGGAAATTCTCAGTGTGAGCAAATTATGTGATGACTGTAATCAATACAAGGACCAGTTGTTTTTTTCCACCTCATTGTCCAAACTCAGCTCTGAGTTATTCATCTTTGAACAACAACTTAAAGATAGGAAACTAAAAAAATTTAATAGGGACCAAATAGACTGTGATAAAGGTCATCCCTTCAACATACTAGACATGTCAGGTTTGAAGGTAGTTATCATAAAGCTAATACCATGCCCAAACGTAAACATCCCAAGTCCATCCTAATGAAACTTAACACATATACTGACTCATCAGGTGGGGATTCCACTTCTGGTACAGATTTGGACATACAGCTAACCTCAGATTCACCCACCCCCGAACGTGATAATAGTGTGGCCCCTTTAGGCCTTACAAAAGGGGAGGCAAGAAACATAGAAAAAATAAGAAGTTTGGAGGGTCTAATGGAACTGTTGACAAACAAATAAATCAACATGCTAGAGCAAATGTACTAAATATTTCTGATGCAACATTATCTGAATCACAAACTGCTTTGTTAAATAAAGGCCTTTCTTTTATACCGGGTTTTTTTGTTCCAGAAGATACATTTGCACATGATGTAACAGCATTTTGCAAACTGCTAAATTTAAAATTGTATTTTTATGATACAAAACAGGAAGATGTTGCTGTTGATAATTTCAAATACCACAAATCCACCTTTGCTCCACCTACGCATCCTAGTGTGAGTCTTTTCCAAAATAGTGTTCTCAAAGATCTACATTTTACTTTGGGTATGACTCACCCTAAATCTAATAATCTTTCAAAGACAGACATGTCAACATTACAGGAGCTTATTGATAACAAAAATCTGGTTATTATTTCTGCAGACAAAGGTGGTGCTGTGGTAGTCATGAATTGGACCCAATATGATGCTGAGGCACACAGACAGTTGGAGGATGCCAGATATTACACCAAAATGCCTCTGGATTCAACACCTATGTTTAAAAAACATATAGACACATTTTTGGATTCGGCAGTTGAAAATGGCATTATTACACCAAATATAAAAAGTAATCTCACTATATCTGATCCTAATAGCCAATATATCTATTTTCTACCCAAAATTCACAAAGATCTTTTGCATCCTCCTGGTAGGCCAATTGTGGCAGGTAATGGTTCTCTTACTGAACCACTTTCCGAGTTTCTAACTAAACATCTCAAACCATTATTGAGATGGGTAAGATCTAGAATTCAGGATACCACAGAATTTTTGGGTATTATAAATGAGATGCAAATTGAAGATCATTGGTTGTTATGCACCCTGGACATTAGTGCATTATATACTAACATTCCACATTGGGCAGGGCTTGATGGCATAGAATATTGGCTGTACAAATCAGAATTATACAAACCTGGTTTCAACACATTTCTTATATGCTAAACTGAACATGTACTCACTAAAAATGTGTTCTTCTATGGAAAACAATGTTATCTTCAAACACGGGGCACAGCAATGGGTGCATCATTTTCCCCCATATATGCAGACCTATATATGGCATATATAGAAGAACAAATTATCTATGATGTTACACACAACATATATCTAATGGAAATTGATATTTGGCGTAGGTATCTGGATGATTGCTGGATGGTGTGGAGATTTGATGTGGAATATTTGATGGAATTTGTTGAATACCTCAATGAGAATAAATAGGGTTTACATTTTACCATCAATTATGACCAACACAAGATCACATACTTGGATGTGCTGGTAATTAGAAATAAAGACAATATTCTTGGTAGTGAAGTATTCAGGAAATATCCGGAATACAACACATTACTCCACGCATCCAGCTTTCATCCAGCACATATTACCAAAAACATCCCCAAGTCTCAATTTATTAGGATGAGACACATTTGTTCAGAAGAAAACACTTTTAAGGTTTTCAGCAATGATTTGTTGAACAGGTTTAAAGAAAGGGGCTACAGCATGGGTTATGTTCATACAGCAAGAAATCATGCAGCAAATCTGGACAGACAAGACCTTCTTAAATACAAACAGAAAACAGATAACAAAAATAATAATTTACGATTTATCACTACATATTCATAGAAATACAAATAGAGTTACCGATGCCATCAGGTGACATTGGAATATCTTGCTAGCGGCTAATGTTTTGTCACAGTATTTACCCGAAACTTGTTTGTTTTCATTCAGAAAAGGGAAAAATCTTGGATCTCATTTCAGTCATTATAAACATCACCATGATTCCAACAAACAGAATATGACTCAAACCCTTATTTCTGGAGAGTATTTGGTTGGCTGCATGCCATGTGGTCATTGCAGCCATTGTAAAGATGTGCTTAAAACAAAACATTTCTCCAGCAGTAATACTAGCATTATATATGACATCAGGTTCTTTGCGAATTGTAGCACAGATTGGATTATTTATATGGCTTCTTGCAGTTGCCATTCTTTCTATATAGGTCAAACATCCAGACCCTTAAGGATATGCATTTCAGAACATCTAAGTGACATAAAATGTAAACGCATGAGCAATGCTTTGTACAAACACACATTGAAACATTCCACAGCCAGATTTCATTTTGCTATTATAGATAAAGTAATTGGAGATAGATCTAACAAATCAGGGTGCCACAGTAAACTGAACACTAAAGAAAAGAAATGGATTGTAAAATTAGGTGGACTTTTCCAGCCAGATCTTAATGCATATTTATGACTTTGTATATTAATGAATATTCATGAGCTCACCAATGACAGTTTGTGTTTAATTATGCAAATGTATATAAAGAACCTCAAAATGTTGTGAATATTTACACTGATGAAGGCTAGGTGAATACCATAGCTGAAACCGGTCTGTTATTGTTATTTTTGTGGGTTTTTTATCTACAACTAATTATATTAGTTGAAACAGCTCACAGTTGCTGGCTACTGTTTACTGAATATAATTTGCAAAAAGTTTCAGTAAGTTCCATGGAAGTGTAATTTAGCTATTACCTCTAGCATGTAAGCATCAAAGTGCTGACCTGGACAGTCATTTAACTGTCACTGTCTGCTAGATACATTACATTTGGTTTCTGTAATAGGCTGTGTATGACTTCTTTTCAGGAAGGTGAAACTGTTCACTGAGAACATAGCTATATAGAACTGTCTTTAAATCAGAAGTAGAAATCATATATATTAGTCTTTAAAATTACATTTACTTGTCATTGGGAATATGCTAGCATCCTCCCAAAGTATATATGTTTGGAACTGAACACTTTAAATGTAAATGAAAGTATTATGCAGTCTTTATATCTAAAAACTATTCATTTCAGTCTGCAGCTGAATATCATGACTTACTTTACTGAGAGTGATGCTAGAAAGGTTTAGACAGTTTCAGAGCTACAGTCTCTTATTGCTAACTTACATAACCATTATATTAATAATTTGGCATTTGGTCCACAGCAGTATAAACATATGACATGTATTTCAGCTGAAAATCTCAGCAAGTATATCAATTATACCTTTATTTTGTTGTTTTAATGTGAGAACCCAGAGTACCATGTATTTGCTTAAAAGCTATAATTTAAACATTTTATATATTATTGTAAGGAAATAAACAGATTTTATGTGTTCTTACTAACATTCATGTCTGCTAGATTGAAATTCTCTTAGCTTATACAAAATGAATATATTACTCAATATCTGTTTCATCCTGGAAACATTTAATGAACATATGTAGGCACTAGAGAAGATGACCATTTGTAGGTAGGGCAAAATTATTGTCTGGATTGGGCATTGGAAACAGACAAACATCAACATTTCTGAAATATTTACTTTTAAACTTAAGTAGAACTACGTGTTTCAGCTATGTTAATAGCTATAAAAACAAATGTGAAACAGTAGAAAAAATGTCTGTGTTGATACAAGTGAAATGTTCACTGTTACTAAATGGCAAAATATTACTAAAATGATTTTGTTCATGAAAACTCACGACTGAGCATTTACATTGTCTTTGAAGATAAGAGTACAATCTCGATATGTTATATTTAAGTAAAATAATTATAAATTTCCTGAGAATATGCTATTGCATTTTGTGATATAGCCCCTTCTAAATTAAAACAAATAATAATATTAAATAATAATAATCAGGCTTAGAATGATCTTACTAAAATGTCTCGGTCTAAAGGGTTAAGCTATGGCATATGATTTAGTCTAGAACTGCAGAAAATATTGTTTTCAGTTAGAAAGATTTGTAAAGGGCAGATAAAACTATTTAAACATCTTAGAAATGTCTTCCTGTATTAAGGCATGAGACATGTTATCCTGTGTAAGCTTGTAACAGTATACCTATACAATGCTTAGAAACGTAATAATATTAAAAACAACTTGTAAATAAACTGAATTGTCATTGTTGTTTTATGTATTTGTCATTTTGAATCTCTAGCATCAAACTGTTGGAACAGTCGTAGAATGCTCAATGCCTAAAATGAGAAAATAATTGGGGTCAAGGTGGATGAACTGGTGGAAAAATCTTATTCATGTGCCAGGTGTTGGAAACTGAGCCATATGTGTGGCAGTTATATGACTCACTAATTCCTAATTTAAAATGGACTTTAGGACTGCAATGAGACTAAAGATTTGGCATCAGTTTCAGAGGGACAGCTGCAGAGATATTTTCATAGGAGAAACAGTTTAAAAAAAACACCTTTACTAAATGATTACTCATGACAAAGGCAAACTTACATTTATATAAAAAAAAAAAACATATTAACAAGTTCACATTTCCAAAAATTATGCATCGCATATATTCTTCTATACAGTATAATCAATCCAACATTACATGAATTTTTCAATTCCTGCCTTCTGTTAAACATCATTGTTCCTTTAAAACATTTTTTTGCATGTATTTTTCTCACACTTTCCATTTTTTCTGTGTAATTATCTCCTACTATTTTCTAAAGATCCAAATCCTGTTCTTTTATCTTGGTTACAATATTCACTACTTCAAATATGAGTGGTTTAGACTTTGGTTTCCATTTTCTAGTAACTGATTTTTGTCAGCCACCAGAGTTAAACTTAACAAGGCCATACTATGCCTAGACAATTCAGATCCTGTATCCCAACTCAAACAAATAATTTCTATTGTTACATTCATTTGGTCTGCTAGTATTTTTGACAGAGTGCTTTGTAGGGAATTTCATGTCTGCCAACTCATTACAGCATCAAAACATATGCTCCCAGCTATTTCTTCCTTCCCTATCACACTTCCAACATTTGCCATCTACCTCAGGAAAAATTCTTTGAAGTCTACTTGGTGTATAAAAGTTCCAATGCAAATACCTTCAAGCAAAAATCCTAAATCTTCTAGACTTTGTGGAATATTTGGGAGTCATGCATATGTCCTCCCACTGTTTCTTTGTGACTTGCTTATCTAGTCTCTTTTCCAAATCTTTTCTGGCCTCTTCTAATTGATTCCTATAGTTAGTATGCAATATTTCTGTGCCCTACTAATTACCTGCTTTTTAACAGCAATTTGTGACCTAGATTCAACTAAAGCCTCAACCAGTGCAGGTCTTTCCCTTACAATTTCCCTATCCCTTTATCTTTGCCTATACTCTGATATCAGCCCCTGATAGGGAAGGCAGTCTCCAGCCTTCAGTCCAAATGTGTACTTGGTCTCCTCCCATTCTGTTAACTTTCCCTGTTTAAGTATTTGTTCTCCATACATTGTTTCCTTTGCCAGCTTCTAGTATATCCCAGCCCTCTCTTGCTTATTTTCTGTACCCCTAATTACAGTCAACTCTATAGGCAGAACCTCCTTTTCTTCATTCCCATGTTAGCTTAGTTCTTAGAACACTTTCTGCTACTTTACAAATATAAGATATAGAAGATACTGTATGACTGTTGTTTTTCTCCTTAAGGATCTGCATGCAAAATTCCACTCTCTCCTTATTTCTTGAATTTCCTCTGTGCTTCATCATCATCTCTTTTCACTTTCAATTGTAGTTTTCTGCTTGTGTTATGTATGAGGGCCTTAGCTAGGTAGCTCAAAAATATCCCTTAAAATCAAGTAATCCTAAACCACCTTGTTCTGTTCGAATGATCACCTTATCCCATTTAACTCTTGCCCTCTTCCCCTCCCAGATAAAATCCTTCAACTCATTACTAATTACTATCCAGAATGTCTCCTCTGATTGATAAAAATATGCCTGATTTGTGCAAAAAACTAAAGGGCCTGAAAACAGTTTTACTGCTTGTTTCTTGCTATCCATATCCATAGACAAGAGCTTCCAGTTTCTCAGTTTTTGTATAGTCTTTTGTTTAGTCTCTTCCCACATATCCTTAGCCGCCATCATAAAATTCTTTTTAACTCATACTCCTAAATATTTCATTTTATCATGTCTCCATAAATATGATGATTATTGAACCATGTCATGTGTGGGTACATAGTTTACAGATATAGCCTTTGTTTTATCTTTATTCATTTTTTTATCCCAGAAAACTTGGAATTGTCTTAGAATGCTCTATAACATTGAGATATTGTTTTTTAGTTTGATCAGGTACAAAGTAATATAGTCTGTAAATAAAGCCAACTTTTCTTGATTACCATACCAGTTATATCCCTGAATTTCCGAGTCTCTTATTTTCTTTGCCAATGGTTCTAAATACAATGTAAATAAAAAAGGGAAAGAGGACACTCCTGCCTAGCTCCTTTTTTCAGACACAATTTATCAGAGAGGAACCCTCTCACTCTGATTGCCTCTGACCCCTCATATATCCTTCTAATTAACCTTACTGTTGTTTCAGGGAAACAAATGCTTCCATTGTCCTACTCATAGAATCCCAGCTTACTCTGCCAATTGCTTTTTCTGCATCAAGACCCACCAACAACAGTGGCATTTTCTTATATTCTGCTTTCCTCTGGATCAGCATTGTTCTAGTAATGTTGTCAAATGTTTGCCTCCCCCTCCACATAACCACATTGATCCATATCTATTAATTTTTCTAACATCTTTCAGGTTCATAGTTAACGACCACCTTTATAATCCTAGCTGTGCAATAAAACTAAACTGTATCCCTATGTATCATGAGCATTTCTTAGGAAGGTGAATGTTGTTTACACAGTTTCTAGACATTATGTGGGGGGGGTAGGTTAGTTTGGGCATTACTGTCTGCCTCTGTCTATCAGAGAGATGGGAGAGACCCAGGGGGAATTTACTCATATATGTCCTGCCAACATGTGTTATTTAAGTCACAAACAAAATTTAAATCTTTGGATTTAGTGGTTCTGATGTTGTTTATTTGTGGATGTGCAAAAGGTCCATCAGAGCTGGACCCAAGGAGGCCTTCCATGTCAGGCATAGATCGCCTCTCAGTAACCTGTAGGAGAGAGTACAGACAGGCCTTCCATGTCAGGCATAGCTCGCCTCTCAGTAACCTGTAGGAGTACAGACAATGATTTAAAGTGATTCATATAGGACAATGTTTTCATACCCTGGATTATCCTGGTAAGGAACCTTGTTCCAACTATTGCATACATCTAGTTAGGTACATGCCAAAGGAGGCTTTATACTTGTCATTCTTTTAGTCATTATTACCATAATGGTTTAAAATTGAAATGGGCTTATACAAAACTGGATATGATAGTTATTTGTCATCTTTAGATATAACAGCCACCACACTTTTTTTTTCTAGGATGCTGGTGCATCTCCCGCTGTTAACCAAAATCTTCCAGATTTCTTCCAAACTTCTACCAGAATCCCATCTATTCCTGGAGACTTTGCTGCATATTGGTTATACATTACCATTTTTATCTAATCACCTCATGTCTTAACTGTTAATTGCTGAGTTTTATCTATGTCTCAGCTTGGAATATTTGTCTTCTATAAATACTTCCATTTGTACTTTTTTTGAGTTCCCCATTTCTCTGATTTTTACAAATTTTCATAAAATTTCCAAAATGTCTCTAAGATCTCTACAGGATTTCTGGTTATTTTCTTGTTATTGGGTCCCTGAGCTTGGCAATAACCCTTTCTACTTTCTGTTGCTTAAGTCAAAGTTTTGTGCTGTGCAATTGTTACCAAAAAGCAAGTGCTTAACAGCAATCTTTCTAAACTCATGCATATTATCCAGGTACTCCCTTATTTTCTCTTTAGCAATTTGCAATTGCACCTCTTCTTGTTTTGTGAGATTCCCCTTATTCTGTAATACTTTAACCTTTTTTTACTTATTAAATATAACTCCTTTTTCCTTTATTTCTACCCTATTTTTAAATTCCACTTTCATTTTATCCCACTCATTAGCAATAATTTCTAGAGTACTTTCTATCTTTCCCATTAATTCCTGAATAATATCCCCTATCCATTCCTTGACAGTCTGGTCAAAACCTAAATAAAATATAATTTCTAGATGTGATGGCCTACTAAGTTAGAAGAATATATAAGCTTCTATATATCATGTTGTCAAACATGAATGCATCAGCTGTAATGGCTTTAAGATGAAACAAGTAATAAGTGATACAGAATTAAACAGTAACTCAATGGCTAGGTGCAGTACGTTGTAATGTACGTCAGGCCAGCTTTTTTACTTTTAAAGTTAGCTTCTCCTACTTGCAGCAAGTTTCAGAATTCATTCTAATGTAAGCATACTCTGGATTTACCACAGTAATGTAGCTGAGGAGTCAAGCATATTGCAGCTCTCATGGGCTACCACTCATGCTCAAACATAACCAGTTTGTTCAAGTGAGATCTGGCAATTGTACAGAGAGAGAGAGAGAGAGAGAGAGAGTTTAGGTTACTGCACTTTGCCCAAACATGTTATTCAAACCTGAACCAGGCAAGTGCCACAGACATGCAGAGGGTCTGGGATGGGATAAGAGTTTAGATTAGATTTTTGGCAAGTTATCAGGAAGTGAATTGAGATTTGAGAGCGGGAGAGAAGTTTTAGCAATAGGAAGTAGGAGAAGAGGTCAGGCTTACAGAGAGTATGGGGAATTTAGGTTTAGGGAAGGGAAAGAGTATTAGGGTTAGACAGTGATTGGAGACTTCAGGTTTACGGAGCAGGAGAGAAGTTTTCAAGTTAGGGAGTCACTGGAAAATGTAGGCTTTGGGACAGGGGGGTTTAGAGTTATCCAGAGATGGGACACTTTAGAATTAGGCAGTAGGAAAAGAGTTTTAGGATTAGGGTTAGGGTTATTGACCAGGAATGCAGGTTAAGATTAGAGACCAGGAGGAGTTTTAAGGTGAGAGTGGTACTCTAGGAAGGCTGTGCAGCTTCCTACAGTGGTGGGAGGGTTAGGCGATTCAATAGTATCAGGCTAGTAGGAATTAGGTCACTTCTTGTTTAAAGCAAGTGACAGCAAGCAGGTCACAAGCTAATAGCACATGAACACTTGTAGTAGACCTCATATTTCTTGTATGTTTTCCTGTAAAACTTAACCCTTTTTTACCTCTGAATTCTTTTAAGTCTGTAAATGTCTTACTCTCTTTCTTTTGTAAAGATTTACATAGTAATGAGGTGCAGCATAGCTCTCAACAAATCAGGGACAAATCCAGAAATAATCAGGGACACTTAAAATTTTAGCACCATACCTCCCAACCGTACTGAATTACTCGTTTTTACCAAATTTTGGGGTCCATATGATGGGGTGCCATGATTCTCAAGTGGCACCCCTTCATTTCTGATTTTTTTCCAGCCTTTGTTTTGAAATTTGTTTCACACCTTTGAGCTGACATCATCACATGTGCGATGACATCAGCTCCGTCAGCCTGTCAGAACTGAGCTCAAGGGCTCATGTCCACATATTTCTGGCTGTTTGAATGGCTCTATCTGCAAGTGCAAGAAAACAACTGCTGCTATGCAATGAGAACAGAGTGTATTGCTCACTATCTGCAAGGAAATGAGAACAGAGTTAGGGACTTTATTTCTGCATTGATCCATCTGCATGGAAATGAGAACAGAGTTAAAGACTTTATTTCTGCAAGGAGAAACAACTGCTGCAAGCTGCAAGGAGAACAGACTTGACTTCTAAAGGTACCATTTTCAATTTCTCCATGCTTAAGCCAGTGTGTGTGTGTGTGTGTAAATGCCTCCAACTGCATACATCTGGTGGCTAGAGGCACTCGGGCTCAAACCCTGTACCTTGGGTACAGGTAAAAAGACCCTAAAGTCCCTAGCCTCCTCCACTTGTGAGTTTATGCCTCATATTTTTGTTCTGTTCCTCATTAAAAAAAATCACTGAAGGATTTAATTCACTAAATACTGACAGGCATTTGAATTTCAGACTTCATATTTTTCAGAAAATAAACGGTAACACAAAACCTTTTATTCTAGCAATTTTCTAAGTTTATAAAATCAGTATTTGAAACGTGTCCCCATTTTGGGTCTGTATTCCCCCATTATTAGCTTTTCCAGGTTTTTTGTGCTAAGACATTGAGAGCTATGGTGAGAAGTGAGAACTGAATTCTGTATTCTCCCATTATTGGCTTTGTCCAGGATTTTTGTGCTAAGAGGTTGGGAGCTATGGTGAGAAGTGAGAACTGAATTCACTAAAGACAGCCATTTAAGTTTCAGTCTTGCTCTCTTTCAGGAAACTGCTGAATTGGCTTAGTGGTTTGTTGCTGTGACTGTGGTGCACAGGGTCCAGGGTTCAAGACTTGACAGTGAAATGCATGGTGGTAACCCAACATTTTATTCAAGCAACTTTCCAAATTTATACAAGCAATGTTTAAAATGTGTCCCTGGTTTTAGGCCTTTTGTTACCCCCCAAAAAAAAAACTGAAATTGAAAATAAGTGTGAGTTGCTGTGCAAGATGCCTATGGCATACACTACTGCCATTCTATGTATGTGTAGTGTATATATATATATATATATATATATATATAGATATATATATATATATATATATATAGATATATATATAGATATAGATATATATGAATATGTATATATGTGTGTGTGTGTGTGTGTGTGTGTGTGTGTGTGTGTGTGTGTGTGTAGTGTGTGTGTGTGGAAGTATACTTTTATGATGGAAATGTTCTGAATAGTTCAGTTTTGTCATTATTGGTTTATGCATGTTGTTCCATTGCCTACTGGAAAAATGTTCAAACAATAAATTTAAAATGCACTCCAACTTAAATCTAACAAGTGTGATGTATTATACAAGTAATATAATTTAATAAAGTCAGGAAGGTGTATCAAAGAATGCATGTATGTTTCTTGTTTTATGTGCAAGGGGCCTATTATTTGAAAACAGCCCAAAGGTAATCTTTATCCACCACTGGCCAGATGCATTTTCTTTGCATGTGGTATGGTTTTCAGTGCTGTTTCAATGAATGTGAGTTTCAAAGGCAGAGAAATTTTAATGCCAAGTCTATTTTCATTGTGAGACAGTATTGCTTTGTTTAGCAGATATGTATTAGTGTTTGTGCATTGTGCTATAAAATGCAAACATAAAATCCAAATAATCATTGTAGAAGTAAAGCAGTATGTACACATTAGTGTTTATGGTAAATGGGTTGAAATAGCCAGGTAATGGGCCATTGGAATGGTTGCAGGGGGACTCTGGTGTTATATTTTGGTTCTGTTCTTCAGTTTGCGTTTGAAAGTTGATATCCCACAATTCCATTGGAGTGGGCAGGATTATGTAATTATGTGTGCAAATTTTACGTTAATCAGCATACATATTTGTATCTATTTTTCATGGGCCTTTCCAGATTTTTGATGTTTCCAGGTTGAGAGGTATGATTAGCACTGTTAATATGAGACATTGACAAAAATAAGAGAATGTGTATTTTCTGAAGTAAAGAAGTATGCAACTATGATTATTGTCATTATTTATAAAGTGTACTTCCCTACCTTTTCTCCAAAAGTCATCAGTTTTTGAAAATATTAAGAGTAGCAGAGCTAACATTTTAATCAAAATCAGGAACATCCCTGAACATCAGTGACAGTTGAGAGGTATGTTTTAGGTGCCTTTCATCTTCAAGCACAGGAAACCTAACCCTTAATGTTGTTTCAGGATCATATGTAAGCCCTTTGACGCAGCATGCATAGTTACGAGTATATTCAAGTCGGTCATACCAATGCATTACTTTCATCTGATAATATGAACTGAAGGCTATACCTTTCCGTGAAATCCCTAAGTCCTTTCACCTGTGCACTAAATTAATTCATCACAAAATATTTTCTGTTTTCTGATCACTAGAAGCTATACTGGTTGAACTACTGTCATGATAAATTCTGTGGATGAGGGAGGTCCATGGTTAATAAACATATGTCTTTTACATGACTAATAATCTGGATAAACTCCATTATACATTCTCAGAATGCTTGATATTCCTGGTATATGCTATAAATGATGGGAATGTCTTTCTCAAGTTCTTAGGAACAATCACTAGAAAATCACAAAAGTCACACAGAGCTCCAATAAAGGTTGTCCCTCCTTAGCAAATGGCTGCACGATGGTATCAGCAAAAAACCCAGGCTCAAGTAAAGTGAAGCTGAAGTTTAATTCCTCCAGCATATAAAACCAAAGAAGAACAAATGAATTCCAGCATACAAACAGTTCCAGTATTAAAACAGCAGATTAAACGCTTTCATCTTCTTACAGAAGACTTCATCAGAATAAACAGAACCCTTCACTGCACCATTTTTATAATACATTACTTCATTCCCCATTGGTTAATGCATTAATTAAATAATTAATTATGCAAATAATACCAACAAGCTAAGATTTAAAAAAAAAAGCTGTATTATTAATTACATTGTAATTATTTGAACAGTACTCACTGCGTAAATCAAATTTAATACTGTTTTATCAGTATATATAATATTCAACTTGAAAATTTCCAAACAATATATATGTGTATCAATATGTGTATGCATATAAAAAATCTTGTTCAAACCCTAAAACTGCTCACAAAAGTAAAATAAACAAGGAAACATCCCATACAACATATAGGAAACAACCCTAAAAGGTTGACAGGATGTTTATAAAATAATATGTATAGTAATAAATGCGTACAAATATATAGTTGTTATATTAATCATTAGTTTTTAGCCCTTCAGGGCTTAGAAGCCTTCATTTTTAAAGCAGGAAGAAGTGAAATGTGTATGTTTATACAGGGTGGGTACAGGCATCTAATCTTAACTGACATATCATCTACCTGTATTCTAGCATGTTCTCCCAATCCCCACCTCTATCACTGGGAGCCACCTTTTCCAGGACCCAATACTTAAAACCTGCTTGTGTACACACCATACTATGCCTTTACAGGGCATTAGTTTCTCTCTTTCTATTGATGTCATAATTATGTTCATACACACGTTGTCTCAAAGTACGTTTGGTATTACCAACGTAATATGCCCAGATGAACGAAGTGATGAGGTTTTTAAGTACGGGTGTATTATCTGGTTGGTACAGGATCTTGTGTGCAACTATTAGTTGGCTAACCTGAAGTAGGTTAGGCAGTTCAAGCCATCCTAGTAGATTTAGATTATGACAGTGATGAGTTCTGTAGGCTACACCGGTAGCAAATCTAGCAATGTAATTGTAACTGCTAGAAAGTTTATTAAGGTCAGTTTTGCTGAGGTTTGTAGATAGAGGAGAAGCATAGAGGAGGGTGGAGAATAGATGTGTATGAGCAATTACAGTTCTGGCTAATGGTGTTAGGGAGGGCTTAATCCTATATAGTGAGCCAAGTTTTTTATTAACTGTTTTAATAGTTTTATTGATATGCAGATCAAACTTAAGGTTATTATCTATTGCAACTCCTAACAGTTTGGTTGAGGAATCTGGGGAAATAATGGTGCAGTTGTTGGATTTTAATGTAAAGGGTATTGGGCAGACCTGTGAGTGGGGAAGAAAGGCAGAAGTTTGGTTTTATTAGGATTTAACATGAGATGACAGTTAAGGAGCCAATTTTCAACTGTGTTAAAAGTATTTTGGGATAGAATCTGCAACTCTGTAGATGAAGTGTCAGAGCATACTAAAGTGGTGGCATCCGCATATTGAATGCATGTTGCATTTGGGATGACCTTATACAAATCAGTGATGAAAATGGAAAATAATAGTGGACCTAGTATGGAGCCTTGGGGTACTCCGGGGTGTGATGGGTAAAAGGATGGATAGTTTGCTCTGCCATAGTACACCCTGTTGTCTACCACTGAGATATGATTGAAACCATCGGATGGCCTGGTTCTCTAGGGAGATGGATTTCAAAGTGTTTATGAGTATTTGGTGGTTTACCATATCAAAGGCTTTTGAAAGATTGCAAAAGATAGAAGAGGAAAGTTTATTATTGTTTTGGTGTTGGTTAATGACATTAGAGAAGGAGAGGAGGCCTGACATTGTACTATGGATTGGTCTAAAGCTATGTTGGGTGTTGGCTAGAAGATTATTATGGATAAGATAGTTCAGGAGTTGATTGTGGATGCATTTTTCCATAATTTTAGCCAAGGGTGACAGAATAGGTATGGTCTATAGTTTGAAAGTTCAGTAGAGCTGCCCCCTTTATGGAATGGGATGACATGGGATATCTTCCAGACAGAGGGAATGGGTGCTCCACATATAGTTCTATTGATGAGGATAGTAATGAGGTATGCTAGGGAAGCTGCATCTTTTTCTAGATATTCAGCAGGGAGGAGATCAGCTGACAGGGTGGTAGGCTTCAGTTTTTTAAGTAATTTTAGGACCAAAGATGTGGAAACTGGCTTGAAGTTAAAGGGGAGTTGGGAGCGGGGGTGTAGTGGCTGGAGAACATGGGCATCCAGGTTCTGGATGGTTGTTGTAAAGAAGCTGTTAAAGTTATTGGCAATTTCTGCTGGGGGGTTTTGGTTAGAATCCAAGGGGTTAGGAGTGGAGGACTGTCCTGGACTAAGGAGTTTGTTTATACCTACCCAAAATGTTTGTGGCTTGTTTTGGTGTTTTTCTTGTAGATGATGGTATTAGTTTTTCTTATCTAATGTGGTGGATTTTTTTTGTTTCATTTCTTAGTTGTCTGTATCTAAGTTGAGCTATGGGGGTTTTTTTTGTGGTCCTTGAAGTGTCCTAAGCCCTATTTCTAAATAGCATTTTATGTCTGGTTTCTTTTCAGAGCCAAAGAGCAACTTTTGTTTTGGTTCTAATAGTCCATGCTGGTGCATGGTTGTTAAGGATGGATAGGAATTTGGTATTAAAGTAATTTACTGCTTCTTCAAGTGGTAATTGTTTCAGAACTGACCAATTGCAAGATTTGAGTTCATTTTGGAAATTTGTGCAGTTAAAATTCTTATTGTTCCTTATTGTTATACAAATGGGCTGGTTGTGGATATCAGCCTTTTGGATGATTAAATAGGTGAAGAGGTGATCACTTACATCATCAGGCAGGGTCCCACTCTTGTATTTGAGGTGCAATCAGGCAGGGTCCCACTCTTGCATTTGAGAGGATGAGTGTTAACAAGAATCCGATCCAGAATAGTTGCTTTATTGTTGGGTTTACTGATCCTAGTGGGAGAGGATATGACCTGTGAAAATCCATAAAGGTTTATGTGGTGAGTGGGGGGTTCTGAGGAACACATGTTCCAGTCTATGTTGAAGTCCCGAAGTACAATGGTTTCTTGGGGGTAATTGCTGGATAACCAATGTAGGATATCTTCAAGGGTATTTATGTTATTGCCTGGGAGAATATACACACATGATATTTATACATTTGTTCTTATTAATGTGGAGCTTAGTGATAAGAATTTCAGCATTGCGAAATAGGGATGTTTGCATTGGACACTTCAAGCATGGATTTGTACAAAACAGCTACCCCACCTCCCTTTCTATTGGTTCAATCAAACCTTAGGATGCTATAGCCTGGTGGTATAACTTCTTTATCCGAAGTAGAAGGTTTTAGCCAGGTTTAAGTAAGACATAGTATGTCTGGGGAAAGAGCATCTAAGAGGGCACCTAGGTGTTGAATCCTATTGTTTACACCTCTGATATTTAGATGACTGATCAAGAGTGAGTTTGGGGGTTTGTCTAAGATTTGTGTAGTAGTGGGACAGTTAGTAAAGGACTTCAAGCCAGTGGATGAGGATGGGCCAGGATCTGGGTGGATATCTCCATCTATTGTCAAGTTGCATTGTAATATGATTGTGAGCTTCCAGATTTTAATTAATAGACTTTGGTATCTTTTGGTTTTAGAGTTGGCATATCTTGTTCTAATAGGATGCTGATACCTCGTAAGTAAGGAGTTAGATGGGAGGGGATGTGTTAAGTGTTCAAGCTTGTGTGGAGCTATAAAAGTGGAGGCTTGGCCTTTTGGGTTGTGGAAACCTGGGCATGTATTATATTCATAGGCACTAAGAAGATATGGGACAAGCAGAAAGGGTAGCAGAGAGTAGTGGTAGTATTTTAAGTGGTTTCAATGCAAGTAACATTGGGATTATGATGAGCTATACAGTTTTAAATCATTGACAGAAAAGGTGAGATGTCTTTACAATTTGTTGTTTTCTTGGAACCAGATTATAGCCATGGCCTAAGCTGTTGAGTAAACAGCTTAATGGATTATGGGCAAGGCAGAATAGTAATGGTGAAAGAGAGTCACCCTGGAATATCCCCCTTTGAATTTTTATCCCTGGGATAACAATTTGTCCTTTATCATGGCTTAATTGCAAAGTGGTCTGCCGCTGTTTCATGGTCATTGTTATGTAATCAATCAGTGTGGGGTGTATTTTATACATTTTTAAGCACTCTTATCCGTGAATGAGAGATACTATCAAATGCTTTTTTGTAGTCAATCCATGCCATGCTTAGATTCTTCCCCTTTTTACAGTTCTCCACTATGACTTTAACAACAAATTATCCTTTGTTCCATATGACTTTCTTTTATTGCCCTTTTGTTCTACTGCCATAATTGAGTTTTCTTCTAGATGACTATAAACTCTGTCAGCATCAATTTCCATGTATAGTTTATATGTCATCGGAAAGCAAGTTATTGGTCTATAATTTTTAGGGTAGATTGCAGGTTCACTCTTAAGCAGGAGCATTGTTTTTCTTCTTGTTAACCAGGTTGGTGTCTGTTCTGGGTGCGCATATAAATAGTCCGTACTCATGGCTAAATCTTCGTGCAAAGATGTTAATACATTTAACGAGAAGTTAGGTAATACATCTGGGCCTGGGATTTTCCAATTACAGGCTTTTTTTAACTTTGTTTCAATCTCTCTAGCTGTTACTTCATCCTATTTCATATTCTGTACCTTTAAACTTCTTAGTCTTTCTTTTAATTCTTCTATCCATTTAGCATCTTTGTTACGTTCCACAGGATCTTCATAGATACTTCTCCAAAATGTATTAATTTCTTCTTTTTTGGCGGTCTTTCAATTCCTTTTATCTTATTTCCCAGTTCTCTATAAAACCTTTTTGGGTCCTCAATAAATTGCTTATTTTGCACTTTTCCTTTATATTTATCTTTGTATCTTCTAAGTTTTTCTGCCTGTGCTGAAATTTTTAGTTTGTTATTTGCAATAGTGCATGATAGATCCTGGTCTGTTCTAATATTGCTCATTCCTTTTATCACATCTATCTTTCTTAATATTTTTGTTGATCTGTTCCTTCTTCTATAGACGTCTAACAGTGACACTTCTTGTCTTAATTGACTTATAGTTTTCTCTGTTTGATATTTCCATGATGGTATTCGATTTCTCCCTTTCCTTTCCCTCACTACCCTGTGTTCTTGTAGTAGAACTTTATCAGTTATTAATTTAGCTGCACAGTAATATATCCTGTTTACTTCTGTTATATTACATGGATCTCTATGAACAGCCCTAGTTACTGTGTTCATTTGTTTTATCAGACTTCTGACTTTTTGGGTTTTATTAACCTTCTGCAGTCTATTTCTTTCATTGATCTTCATATATCTGTCCATGTCTATTAAATCAAGCAGTTCTCTCTTAGCTCATTTTCTTCCATTGACATCTGTGTGGTGACTGAGATATGGTTTAAAATAGCATATTGCACTGCAGTTGTGCAGGGCTATAACACCTTAAATGCAAATAGACCAGCTACTGGTCAGGATGGGAAGAAAGGTGGAGATGTGTTAGTTTACATCTAGAAGAGCCTCATACCAAGGCTGGTAAAGAAGCATGGCGCACTAGCGCGTCTTCACGTCCAAATAACCATAAGAAAGGTCCAGCACCATATATTAGCTAGCTATAGAACTCCTAGTATGATTAAATAAAGCCACAGTATCTCTCTAAATGAATTAGAATCACTCAGTGTTAAACCCAATAGCATTTTCCTAGGTGATAAAAACTATTTAACTATATACTGGGAAACCTAAACCACCACTAGTGCACAAATTCAGAGATTCCTGGACGTTGTCAATACAATTGCTCTGGAACAATCAGTCAGAGTACTCACTAAGGGGAATAACAGCTTGGGCCTTGTCCTTACTAATATGGGGCATGTTGCACTATCCCCTGCATACCTTCATCACTTAGGTCTGACAATAAAGCAGTCTCCTTAGAAATTAAACTGAAACCAGAGATCCCTTCCACCCAGGGTACCTTTAGACATTATTTTAAAAGAAGCTACTTACTCCTAAGTGATACTCTGCAAGTTTCAAATCCCTGCCAAACCCCATTAAATCTACTGAATATGCAGAAATGAACACTACCACACTATACCAGCAAGTGAAGAGCTGTATAGATGTAGCTGCACCCTGAAGGAACAAGTGCAGGACAAACCCTAGCAATAAACCCATGTGATGGAACCATAATATCAACAAGCTTTATAATGAAAGGAAAAGAATTTTGCCCAAAAGTAAGAAGAGTAATTCCCAGAATGTTAGGGCCTTTGTCACTGAAATAAACAAATTACTCAGAATCTTAATAAAGTCCACCAAAGTCAAGTCTGAGGCTAAAATTGCTGCCCAAGCCAAAGACAATCGCAAGGCATTTTTATTTTATGTTTGTAATCTCAAAACCACAATGCAGCAATGCATTGAGCTGATTTTGAGTGATGTTACCTATACTGAGGCTGAAGATATAGCAAACCTACTGGATGACAAATTTAGCTCTAATTCTAATTTTATCCCTCCCTCCGCTTCATCAGTCCCTCAAGATTTACCTGAAATTGGGTCCCCTCCAGCTATCACACAAGACCAAGTCCTAAAAGTGCTATCAAATGCTAAAAATACTGCATTGATCTGCCCTTAAAATATCACTAGAAGCATCTTAAGTGGTATGAAGCATGATTTAGCCACACCCCTAAAACCTCTGTTTAATCTCAGTCTCCATACAGCTTTTGTACCAAGCAAATGGAGGACAGTTACAGTCATTCTCCTGCATAAAGTAGGCCCTTCCACAGACCCAGGTAATAACAGACCCATAAGTCTGACAAACCTCACATGCAAAGCCATGCAAAGACTTATCATAGAATTAATCAGTCATGACATAGGGAACCTCCAAACACTGGATCCATCTCAGTTTGGGTGCCTCCAGGGCAGATCACCTGTTGGATTTTTTTGAAAAGGTCACCAAAGCAATGGATGAAGGCAAAATGCTACATATCACATACATGAACCTGGTCAAAACTTTTGGCACAATTCCCTACTCAAGCACAGTAGAAAAGCTAAATAAACTGGGAATAAATCCCTATGTCTTCCACTGGATTGCCAAATGGCTCACAGATATGATGCAAATAATCAACATAGTGGAATTTATCTCCAAAAAGAGACATCACCAGTGGAGGCCCCAGGCTTCTGTGCTGGGACCTCTGCTACTTGGCATCTACTTTTGTGAAGTAAAAGTTAATACCAAAGGACTCTGTCTGACTAAGTTTGATGATGACTGTTAGCTAGGAGCAATCACTGAATCTCCAAATTAATTATCCATCCTAAAGGAAGGTATGTCTCAAATAAATAACTGGTGTCAAAATCATGGTCTGAAATTAAATGCCAAAAATGGATTATGGTATCCTTTGGGAAGTCATCTATGCTTGGGAACTATCACATTAACAATACTCCCCTAAGAGCTGACCCAGTTATTTGGGATTTGGTAACTTATGTGGACAATGACCTAACTTTTGACCAACATGTTAATAACTGTTGTAAGAAAGTACTTTTATACTGAACATCTTATAAACTATGGGTTTGCGTCTAGATCTAGGGATGTCATTGCCTCCTTTACTAAGCCCTCATTAGGCCAATCTTTCAATATAATGACCCCTTTGTCATGTATCTGTCAAGATACATGCAACAACTGGGACACCCTCAGAGATACCTTACTAAAAGTATACAAGGCCTAAACAACGTGCCCTACATGGATCAACTCAAAGCCCTTTCACTGAACTCAGTATTCTACAGACTGTTAACAGGTGACCTGTGTCTGGCATACAAGGCAACCTCCAACCCATTACTGGTAGATTTACTGCACATCAGCAAGTCGAATGACATTAGAAATACTCAGCCCAGGGATCTAAACCTTTTCTGCAACATTAATAGAATGGTTTGGAGGGGACAGGTATATTTTGCAGAGGATGCAGCTGCTCTGAAACAGACTTCCCATCTGTTGATCAGTATGTATATTGTACCTAGTCAGCCACTGTAGTCAGAGATCACATGCATAAAAGTTACTGAGCACGGGCAAGATGAATACCATTTTGTAAAGTCATTCAGAGCGAGTGCAAGCTTGAATGGAGATGCACATATGAGTGTGTTAGAAGTAATGAATGAGTCAATAAACTTATAAAGTTCAAAGTACATGTTTCAGTTACAGCTCTTGATATGTTTATGCACAATAAATAACTTGAACCCATACCATGCCTCAGTGTTTCATTTGAATACACGAGACATGCAACATGGTGTCAGAATGGGATCTGAAGTTGAAGCAGCTCGCAAACCATGAGGCATGCAGTTAGAAGTGGAGTAATATACAGGAGTGAACTCGTAAACAGGTGAGTGGTTATTCAAAGGTACTTAAACTCTTTTAAATAATTTTCAATCGCCAAACATGCGGCATAGCATTTGAAGTAGTGAAATAATGATTAAAGTGTTTGAAATAATCTCCAAAGTATTTAAAATATACAACAAGATTAAAATATCTGAATTTTTTCACTATGTACAACTTTTTCACAATAACTAAGATTTTTTGAAGTACCTGAAGTGTCGGGAGTGTTCAAGATATTTGCAGTGTTAAAATAAAGCATTTTCAGAGAGATTGTTGTGCATTTTAGCATAATTACAAGTACCAGGTCTATACTTATGTTTAAAAGAAATTTATTGTTATGACAGAGGATTTCACAGACCTGAACCGTTGGTGTTTGATAATAATATTGCTGAAAATTGGTGAGTGTTTGAGCAAGAATATGAGATTTTCATACAGGCTGTTTTTTTCTGATAAAGACACACATACAAAAGCAGTTATACTTCTCAGTTTAGCTGATTCAGAAGCCACTGAGCGAGAGCGTTCTTTGTATATGTACCTGCTGTATATGCAGGGGAGGAGGAGAACTGCCATATTGTGATACAGGCTGAAATGCGGGAAGACCCTGAGTGCTTAAAAGAATGAATATTACAATGGAAAGGCATAAATGTTACATAAGAAATCAAAAGCCTGGTCAAACTGTTGCAGCATATATTACCAACTTAAGAAATAAAGTAAAAACATGCATATTTGGTGATCTTCAAAATGAGTTGATAAAAGACCACAGTGTATGTGGTGTTAATTATGATGCAGTGAGAAAGATTTTGCTTTGAGATTGCGATTTAACATTGAGCAAAGCCATAGAGATTTGTCAAATATATGAGATGACAGAAAAGCATACAAATATGCTCACGAATGAGAAAAGCATGTTTGCAGTGTCAGCTAGTGAGAATGTTGATAGTGTACAGCAGCAGAAAGTTAAGATGAAGAAGAAATATAAACCGAAGGGTGTGGCAGCCAACCTCCTTGCTAACTGTTGCAATTGTGGAGGCAGTCATGAACCTAAACGGAAAACGTGTTAAGCTTTGGGTCAGCAATGTCACAAATGCAAAAAGTGTAATCATTTCAAAAGGCTTTGCAAGTCTAAAGTGCCACAAACATATGTTAAAAGACAATATCTGAAGAGGCAAGTAAATCATATGGAGACTGCAGCATGTAGCAGACTCCGAGACCTGTGGGCAAACATTCTATGCTGATGGTGTCTCTGTGATCGGTGAAAGAGTTAATACAGTAAACTATCAGTTGTCAGCAAAGAGTGAAATATTTTGTACTGTACAAATTAAAGGAAAACCTGTAGAGCTTAAAGTAGACACTGAATCTAAGTGCAACATTATGTTAGCAGAAATGTTTGCTAAAGTAAAAGCTGGTGAGAAACTTGATTCAGCTTAGTGTGCAAAACTAGTTGCTTATGGTGGTGAAGAGATTCATATTGATGGCACAGTAGTTCTTTAATGCCATTCTGCAGGAAACAGCTATGACTTGTAGTTTTACATAGTCAAAAGACACATGTAGTCATTGTTAGGCCTCAAAGACAGTCTGAGAATAGGACTGATTTTATGTAATAAAGAGGTCCACCATATAAGTATGAATAACAGTAGTTTTACACAGAGTATTTTTAGTGAGTATGCTGATATTTTCAAAGACGAGCTTGGTAAACTTAAAGTCACATATTTCATGAAATTAAACCATGCAGTAAGTCCAGCTGTCAGAAAAGCATGGAAGATTCCAGTAGCAATGCAGAGTACAGTAAAAGCAGAACTAAACAAAATGGTGCATTACTCCATTAGCAGAATTGACTGAATGGGTATCCTCCATTGTTTTAGCTCATATGAAAAACTCAGATGATATTCGAATATGTATTGATCCAAGAGACTTAAACAAACCACTTAAGCACCCTCATCATCCAATGTGTACAGTAGAAGAGGTAGCCACTCTCATGCCAAATTCCACTGTTTTTCAGTCTTAGATGCAAAAAGCTCCTTTTGACAAATTTTGCTGATCGCAAATCGCAAATCTTCATTGTTAACTACATTCAGTACACCATTTGGTAGATACAGGTTTTTAAGAATGCCATTTGGAATCAATTCTGCCACTGAAGTATTCCAACATGTGATAGAACAAATCTTTTCTGGTTATCTATGTGCTATTACAGTAGAATTTATTGTTGAAGGCAGTGGTGAAGACGAACATAATAGAAATCTCAGGAAAGTTCCAGACAGTGCACATGAAGTAAATCTTAAACTGAATCCTCAGAAATGTAAATTAAGGCGGAAAGAAATTACTTATGTGGGTCATTTGTTTACAATTTCTGGCTTACAACCAGATCCATCTAAGCAAGCAGCATTTCTTGAAATGCCAGTTCCAGAGAATGTCACGTCTGCAACGTTTTCTAGGTATGGTCAACTATATAGGAAAGTTCATCCCAGATTTGAGTGAGTTTTCTGCCCCACTACATGAGTTGATATGCAAAAATGTAAACTGGTCCTGGTTGGAACAACACCAAAGGGCATTTGATATTCTGAAGCAGAAAATTGCCAATCCACCCATACTAAGATAGTATGATGTACACAAACCTGTAACTCTTTCTTGTGATGCTTCAAAGTATGGCCTTGGCACAGCATGTCTTCAAGAAGAAATACCAGTACCCTATGCATCATGGGCAAAAAGAAAAATAACTTTTGGCAGTAGTGTTAGCATGTTCAAAATTCAATGATTATATTTATGGCAAACCTATCCAAATAGAGACTGATCACCATCTACTAGTGACAATTTTGAAAAAGCCAATGCATACTGCTCTAGCACAATTGCAATGCATGATGTTAGAATTGCAAAAGTACAATTTCAATATTGTGTATAAAAAGGGCAAATAGTTGTACCTTGCTGATGCTTTGTCATGAGCACCCAGACAAATGACAGAGCGGCATGAAAATGAAACAACAGACTCTGAAGTCATGGAAGTCAGACATTTTTTGTCATCATGTCTTGATAAACTAAGAAATCACACAACACAGATCCAATTCTTGAGGAGCTGCAAAACATTATCAGACAAGGATGGCCAACATTACAAACCAGTTTACCACTTGACATTCAATGGTATTTTCCTTTCCGAGATAAACTCATGATGGAAAATGTAATCATCATGAAACTGGTAATTCCTAAAGCATTACAAAAGGAATGTATCAAAATTTTGCTTTGTGGTCACCCAGGTACTGATTCAACCAAAAAAAGGGCAAGATGCATTGTATTTTGGCCTTCTATGTCCAAAGATATAGACAAGGAAACTCTAGCATGTTCAACTTGCAACAGCACAAAACCACATCAGCAAAAAGAACCACTTCATTTGCATCAGATTCCTGAATTACCATGGTCCACAGTTGGTACTGATATTTACGAATGCAATGGTCAGCATTACATTCTTAGTAAACTCTTATTCAAATTGGTTTGAAATTGACTTACTTCCTAACTTGACCTCCAGCACTGTCGTAACAAAATTGAAGAGATATTTTTCTGTCCATGGTAGTTCACACAAAGTCATTTCTGACAATAGTGGACAGTTTACAAGTCAGCAGTTCAAGAAATTTGCTGATCCTTGGGATTTTGTTCATATTGCTAGTAGTCCTGAGTTTCCACAGTCTAATGGGTTAGCTGACCATGAATTTCAGAGTGCAAAACGTTTGTTGAAGAAATCCAAGAGAGATGGTACCAACGTTTTCCTTAACTTACTCAATCAGAAATATTCCTCAAGATAACTTGCTTGGTTCACTTCATCAAGGATTAATTTACAGACAGACTAAAAACAACCTTATCAATCAGTAAACAATTGTTCGTACCAAACATAAAGAACAACAAAGTGGTCAAGGCTCAACTTTCGAGAAAACGCCAAGTCACAAAAGTTGTATTACAATAAGACCAGTAAACCCCTTATACCATTACTACAAGGAGAGGTTGTAAGAATGCAACCATCTAAAGGATATGACTGAGTGGGAATTGTGATGAATATTTAAGAAGAACCGAGATCTTATATCATACAATCTGAAGGAATGGATTTCAGAAGGAATCAAAGACATATGTTACCTGTCTTCAAATAATTTTAATGTAATCCTGCATGTTCCAGTCATGCAAGAATCCCCAGATACTGTACCTGTTGTAAAACCCAGTCAGAATTTCTGTGTTACCAGATCAAGTTGAATTTCCAGACCAAATCCCAAGTACACAGTGACTTGGACTTGAACTTAGTTTTGTTAAGATGTTGATACATTGTTTAGCTCTCAAAATGTTTGCCTATTTGCATGTCAAACAAAATTAAAGAGGGAGAATGTAGATCAGTGTGTATATTGTACCTAGTCATCCACTGTAGTCAGAGAGCACATGCATATAAGTTACTGAGCACATGCAAGATCAGTGCCATTTTGCATAGTCATTCAGAGTGAGTACAAGCTTGAATGGAAATTGTTGGGAGGGTGGCCTAATGGTTAAGGTGTTTGCCTTCAAAACACATGGTGCAGGGTTTGAGTCTCACAAGGGATAATTGGCTAGGCTTAAAATGGCTCACAAGGGCAGTTAGCTTAGTACTAATCTATGAACATTTAAAGCTATGAACAAATGCACGTGAGTGTGTTAGAATTAATGAGTGAGTCAGTAAACATACAAAGTCTGAAGTATATGTTTTAGTTATAGCCCCTGATGTGTTTATGTACAATAAATGACATGAACCCATATTTGGCCTCAGTATCTCATTTGAATACATGAGACATGCAACACCATCCACATAAAACAAAGTCCAACCTGCCCATTTTCAAGCATAACTTAGATCTATGGATAGGAAACAGAAAACTTACCCCAGGATTGCCCCCTGTACTACTATTGGTCAGATGCAGCTCCTAAATGCTTTATCCCATGCATGGGTCCCCTCAAACTATCTATGGTATGATGCCAGTTATTCTTATTAGGGGTAAAATGTGATTATTGACCATGGGAATGAGTAAGGCTAATCTATAACCAAATGGGATAAGTTATTTTGAGCACAAAAAAGGGAAACTGACTAGGCTTAAAGCCGCCCACATGGGGAGCAAGCCTAATATTTACCTATGAACATATGAATATGCCTAGGCCTCTAATGACAGTATTATGTTTAACAGTGGTGTCAGTTGTTTGGTAGATGCAGTGATATTCTTCTTTAATAAACTGTACAATGCTTTTTTTGACATGAGGCTTTAGTCTATTGTCCAGATACCATGGATTTATATATGAAAAGCCCTCTTGGAGGACATGTGTGTTATCTGCAATGTTTATGACAAATTTCAGCTTGTAGTCATGGGCAGACTTGGTCAGCTGGAGACTCTTGATGTCACTCTTGATGTCAGTGAAGTATAGGCCAAAAATGACTAGTCCCAGGACTGACACCATAAGATACCATAGGCAAAGACTATTTTTGAGGAAAGTACGCCACCTAATGGAATGGTTTCTGTCTGTTGACCACTTGGCTGTTCAACAAGTCATGTGTTAGTTTTCATCTGGGTCAGTTTATCAATGATTCCTGATGGTTGTATAGTGCCAAAGGATTTGGCTTAGTCTGGGTAGGTGACATGAATCAATTTGTCTTTGCCAACTGCCTCTGTGACTCTGTCCAGAAGTAAACAAAGTAAGCAGGATCTGCGTTTTAAAAAGCCAAAATAGTTTGGTCAAAGAAGTATAAGCTGCCAACATTTTTTATGAATTTCATGATGATGCATTCCGATACCCTAAGTATAAGGATGGTAAGGATAATGTGGAGCCACCCTTATTGTGGGCAACCACCACAGATGTTTCCTAGCCTTTGGGGACATAACCCATAGACAATCCAAAGCTGAACAGGTCTATAAGAGAGTCAGTGAGGATGTTTTATACTAGCAAGAAAACAGTCTGGTATATTGTCTGGACCCCAAACACTTCATGTGCTTTCGACAGAAAGAGGAATCCAGTACTTGTTCTGTGTTAATACTGTGGGGCATTATTTAGATGATCTGAGGATAAGTATGGATGGGACAGAGAGAATACATCTGAGCTAATTTTGTCCAGAAATATAATCAAGAAAACGTTTTGGTTTGAGTAGGTGGGGATGTAAAATATCATCTCAGTGTAGTGCTGAATGTTTTTCCTGAGATTCCTGACATAAATGTAAAAACACTGTTTCTTGTTTTTTGTTTTTTTCAGGATATAGTATTAATATTCATCTCTTTCTTGGTTTTGTCGATTTTCATCTTTTACCCTAGTTCTTTCTTTTTTACCCTTTTGATGATGCTTCCAGAGTAGGAGAGTATACTTTTAGGAAGGGAGTTACAGTCTCAAGTTCTAGAGCTCTTAAAGCTTGTAATCTACCAAAGAGGTTTATTTTTAAAATTGGCATGGTAATTTATAATGAAAAGAGCCAGAGACCTTTAGCATTAATCTTAAGTGGAAAAAAAATCAGTGGTCAGTGGTAAAAGCATTTGTTTTAGCTATGGGGTCTACATGCCATGGGGGTGCTTTTACATTTCACATGACTGGCAAGCTAATTCTAGAAAGTTTGTCTTGGAGAAGCCTGTAATGATAATTGAATTCAATGACAATTTGACTGGGATCCTATGAGAAAGATTATAGTATTGTGGTTAGATTTGACTAGTGAGGGAATAACTACAGGTGTAGGACATAATGGTGTTATATTTGTGAGAACCAGATATAGAATGTTTTAGACCCTAGTAAGGGTAGGCAAGAATTGGTCTAGAGAGTAGGTATGGATGATATTTAGTAAGCGATGTGTATATTTATTATTGGTGGTGCATCTTAGCAAGTGTATGGATGGTGGCTGAAATAACACAGAATGACTGTGTTTTGTTCAACGGTTAGCAGTTCTATCTTGTTAAGGTAGTCTTTGTGGGCTGTGGGCATCATGTGAAGGATATTATAGTTGGTCATGATATGAAAGGTTGATGTACTTATAGTGACCAATGAAAAGTATGGATTCTAAGCCTTTACCCTGCAGGAGTAGGCATAAGGTGATGTGATTATGGATAATATCTGATAAATCTCAGCAGATGCAGGGTGATACTCACTGGAGGGTCTAAAAGAATTGTGGGCATTAAAACCAGGCAAAAAAGGAATGTTTTCACTACAGAAGAACCATGTTTACCTGAATACGCAGATACATATTATAGTTTCAAGGGTTAGGGAGGCCTCAAGGGAAGGTGTGTTTTGTTTAGGCTTCTAGCAGTGAGCAGTGCCATGTTAGTATAGTATTAGTTATATTATAGCTTGGTAGTTGGCAGAGTTAAGGCTGGGAGCTGCAATTCTTGATGATTGCCTCAGCCTTCATTTGCCTACCAGGTGACTTTGAGCAAGTCACTTTATCAGACATTGTTCCTGGGTCACCCTGAAAAGGCACTGTGTGTCCAGTGGGCCTACCCTGTTAACAAATGGGTATTATATTATTATTATTATTATTATTATTATTCCTAGTAGTAGTAGTACCACTAACAGTAGTAGTAGTAGTAGCAATAGCAGCAATACTAGTAGTAACAGTAGAAATAGTAGTAGTAGTAGCAGTAGCAGCAATACCAGTAGTAACAGTAGCAGTAGCAGTAGTAGTAGCACAAGCAGCATACTAGTAGTATCAGTAGTATCAGTAGTAGCAATAACAGTAGCAATAGTAGTAGTAGTAGTAGTAGTAGTAGTGTTAGCAGTAACAGAAGTAACAATAGTAGGAATAGTAGCAGTAGTAGTAGTGTAAGCCTACTTTGAAATTTTTAGGTTTGTAGTTGTAAGAATGGCTTTGCCTAAAACAAGGCACTATGGGAACAGAAATCATCCTGGCCAATATTTTGAAATGTTGTGGAAAGAGGTGTAGATGACCCCTAACAAAGAAGGTAAGGCTATAATCCATCTTTGTGCAGGCTGACACTCATTGGATCCCCCTGAAATGACACCAGTAACCTAGCAAACTGTTGAAATCAACTATATTTTATGTATGTTGTGGAATTATTCACATTGATGGCAATATACTATTCAAGACTAGGCGCCTGCCTGTATCAGAGACATACTTGGAGAGCTCAGCAATGTCTCTGTTCATATGAACTATGGTTGTATGATGAAAATTGTTCGCATATACACACACACACACACACACACACACACACACACACACACACACACACACACACACACACACACTTGAAAAATGACCATGTTATAAGCATACTTGGAATAAAGAGACTTAAGTGCCCCAGTGACACCACAAATTCTGGCACCCCAAAGGCACCTGTCACCCTGGCTTTGTTCAGCCTAGTGCATCGTGTGCAAGTATGCCTTAATTTGGAGTCACCTATAATTAAATCATTTTTATGTGGAAAAGCAATTCCTGATAGCCTAAAGGTCTTGGTCATACCACTTGGGTGACTTGTTTATGTTGTGTTCATAGGGTGTCCTATTATATAAGCTGCAGCAGGTGGGATGTTTTTATAATGCTGAGGTTTGATTGCATTATTGTGATGCCTAAGAGGCATTTGGTAATCTGATAGGCATTTTTTAGTAATTCATATCTGAATTTAGTGTTGGACCATGTTGCTGTGGTGCTGGAGTTCCTTGATATCTGACAACTCTGTGGCTTGAGAGATTTGTAACCAGTTGAAGTAAACATTTGCACTTCTTACATATAAACTCTGTGTGTGGTGACAGCAGTAGTTTCTCAGTGAATACAAGGCGGTTGCTATACTGCTCAAAGTACCTAGTGCTGGTAGGCTGGTGGCAGATGAGGTACAGGCAGACTGTAGACTCATGGTATGCAGAAGTCTTATAGACAGGTACAATGTGTTTTAGTGGGTTATAAAATTGCTGGATAGTTGAACATAGATGTTTGCAATTATATGAAATAGTGATGGGAGTTGCATAGTTGACTATTTCCCCATTCTTAAGAAAGTTCTAGGATTCCACTGTATTTAACTGTAGACATTCTGCACAGGATAGAGGCAAACAATGTAACTTACAGGACAATAGCAGTAGATGAAAAATATTATGTTATGCAGTACTTCTAAGGAGAGATTTAATCTAGATGCTCACTATCTACTATTTATAAGGGATTACCACTGTCCTGCATGTTATAAAGCACTATGCAACTCCACTCAAATAAATACAAAACTACACTGCACAACAATCAGTAAAGCACACAATAAGGCACAGCCAATCAGAAGTGTCAGCAAATACATAATCAGAACACTGAATATTTCTCTTCTCCCACAAGATCAAATTGCAGAAAGAGTTTTAAACATTGGCTAGCCAATCCTTGCTCATAACCACTGATATGATCACTTACCCAACAATCACTATTCATTTCAGCAGAAATACTGTCAGCACCAACATTCCTTTCTTCAGTTGTCATTTTCTCTTACATGTATTTGTTAATAATCAAAGCATCAGAAACTCGTTTGGCAGTGTAACCAGTGTACAATTCCCAGAGCTATGCTCTACATTAATTCCTTCAGTTCTTTTTATTGCTTCAGTGATAAAAGGTTGGAGGTTCAGTAAAGAGCAGCCATTTCTCTCAACCTCCAAACTCATGAAATCTGGACAAAGCCAAAAACTAATGGAGGACAAAGGCCACAAATTAGGGACAAACATTAAATATAGCTCTTATAAACTTAGAAAGATGCTAGAATAATAGGTTTTCTATTAGCAGACATTTTCTGGAGGATAAGAGGTCTAAAACTCAAGTATATGTCTTCATTTAATGATTTAAATTCTCAGTGATTTGTCTGAAATCACACATTTTATGAGGAACAGACCAAAATATGAGACAAAAATCTGGACATTCTGCAAAAATCTGGAAACAATCTGGATATTAGAGAGATAACTGAGTATCTAATCCTGCTTCTGTCAGGAGATAGATATGATCACTGTCAAAGAGAGAGGTATACAAAGAGTAAGTTTGATATTATGGGGGTGGCAGAGGTAAGGAAGCAGACTGCATACAAAACAAAAGGATAGTGTCTTGATTATTGTTAAACAACTGTCAGTATGGCTTCTCAGTGAAGAATGCTAGTTGTGTGATGGAAACAATTTACATTCAAACATTCAGGACATACGTGAAAATGGAGAGGTAGACTGTATGTGAACATTGAGGGACATTACATTTACTAGATCGATATTAAATGATCATAAATATGGTTTGTCAGGGAGGAGTACTGTTGGTTTCTGAGCATCTAATTAAAATAGACTACTATGGACATTGTTTCTTTTGGTTTGAACATAGCCAAATATTAGAGGTGTACACATATGGAAATTGTCTATCTTTACTTAGAGTGAGACAGAATGCATGAAAGAAATGAAGACTTGCTGTTTATTGGTCAGTAATACAATTTTTGATTTTGTTTATTGGCAGAAATGTGAGTGAGTGAGTGAGTGAGTGAGTGAGTGAGTGAGTGAGTGAGTGAGTGAGTGAGTGAGTGAGTGAGTGAGTGAGTTGGGCTATACTACTCAGAAACAGCTCCTCGTGGTCCTGCAGAGTGGTCCTAGCAGCAGAGAACTTTGAAAAGCGACTACTTTCCTGATTTAAGTATTTTTTGCTTTTTTTTTACCTAAAATACCTTCTCTTGCTTACTTTGAACAAGCTTAAACTGTTTTTTAGCTGTTTGTTGCATTATATATTATCTGCACTCAAAGTTACATTTGGCCAAAAATTGGTCGAAAGTTTGTTTGTTAAATTTAACTGTTGAGGCTGCCCACTAAAGTGTGCTAGCCTTTGTGACTGATTTATTACTGTTTCCTGCATTTATGTGTGCTTTCTATCTCAAAAACAAAAAAAAACAAAAAAGGAAATCATTGTTTTCCCGCCTCTCCTCGACTAGTTTAGACCAGTATACAGGCTTTGCTGTATTCTGGGCTGTGGTGTAGTTCCTGTGTTGTCCATTGCCTTACTTGGAAAGAAGGAAGTTTCTTTGCTCACCAGTGGGAGTGGGGAGCCTTGAGCAGCCTATCTGTCCCTGAAGGAGTGACCTCAGCACAAGCGCTTGTAGTAATTGGTTGTTTTGGACCATTTCTAGCTCTTTTGAAGTTCCCTGTTTAAAATCCGCCTCTGAGCATTTTTTTCTGGCTATACTACTGAGAAACAGCTCCTCGTGGTCCTGCAGAGTGGTCCTAGCAGCAGACAACTGAGAAAAGTGACTACTTTCCTGGTTTAAGTATTTTTTTTGCTTTTTTACCTAAAATACCTTCTCCTGCTTACTTTGAACAAGCTTAAACTGTTTTTTTAGCTGTTTGTTTCATTATATATTATCTGCACTTAAAGTTACATTTGGTCAAAAATTGGTCGAAAGTTTGTTTGTTTGTTTGTTAAATTTAACTGTTGAGGCTGCCCACTAAAGTGTGCTAGCCTGTGTAACTGATTTATTACTGTTTCCTGCATTTCTGTGTGCTTTCTATCTCAAAACAAAAAAAAAAAAAAAAAATATCCTTGTTTTCCCGCCTCTCCTCGACTAGTTTAGACCAGTATACAGGCTTTGCTGTATTCTGGGCTGTGGTGTAGTTCCTGTGTTGTCCATTGCCTTACTTGGATAGAAGGAAGTTTATTTGCTCACCAGTGGGAGTGGGGAGCCTTGAGCAGCCTATCTGTCCCTGAAGGAGTGACTTCAGCACAAGAGCTTGTAGTAATTGGTTGTTTTGGACCATTTCTAGCTCTTTTGAAGTTCCCTGTTTAAAATCTGCCTCTGAGCATTTTTTTCTGGCTATACTACTCAGAAACAGCTCCATGTGGTCCAGCAGAGTGGTCCTAGCAGCAGAGAACTGAGAAAAGCAACTACTTTCCTGATTTAAGTATTTTTTGCTTTTTTTTACCTAAAATACCTTCTCTTGCTTACTTTGAACAAGCTTAAACTGTTTTTTTTAGCTGTTTGTTGCATTATATATTATCTGCACTTAAAGTTACATTTGGTCAAAAATTGGTCAAAAGTTTGTTTGTTTGTTAAATTTAACTGTTGAGGCTGCCCACTAAAGTGTGCTAGCCTGTGTAACTGATTTATTACTGTTTCCTGCATTTCTGTGTGCTTTCTATCTCAAAAACAAAAAAAAAAAAAATATCCTTGTTTTCCCACCTCTCCTCGACTAGTTTAGACCAGTATACAGGCTTTGCTGTATTCTGGGCTGTGGTGTAGTTCCTGTGTTGTCCATTGCCTTACTTGGATAGAAGGAAGTTTCTTTGCTCACCAGTGGGAGTGGGGAGCCATGAGCAGCCTATCTGTCCTTGAAGGAGTGACCTCAGCACAACACCTTGTAGTAATTGGTTGTTTTGGACCATTACTAGCTCTTTAGAAGTTCCCTGTTTAAAATCCACCTCTGAGCATTTTTTTTCTGGCTATACTACTCAGAAACAGCTCCTCGTGGTCCTGCAGAGTGGTCCTAGCAGCAGAGAACTGAGAAAAGTGACTACTTTACTGATTTAAGTATTTTTTGCTTTTTTACCTAAAATACCTTCTCTTGCTTACTTTGAACAAGCTTAAACTTTTTTAGCTGTTTGTTTCATTATATATTATCTGCACTTAAAGTTACATTTGGTCAAAAATTGGTCGAAAGTTTGTTTGTTTGTTTGTTAAATTTAACTGTTGAGGCTGACGATTAAAGTGTGCTAGCCTGTGTAACTGATTTATTACTGTTTCCTGCATTTCTGTGTGCTTTCTATCGCAAAAACAAAAAAAACAAAAAAAAATATACTTGTTTTCCCGCCTCTCCTGGAGTAGTTTAGACCAGTATACAGGCTTTGCTGTATTCTGGGCTGTGTTGTAGTTCCTGTGTTGTCCATTGCCTTACTTGGATAGAAGGAAGTTTATTTGCTCACCAGTGGGAGTGGGGAGCCTTGAGCAGCCTATCTGTCCCAGAAGGAGTGACCTCAGCACAAGAGCTTGTAGTAATTGGTTGTTTTGGACCATTTCTAGCTCTTTTGAAGTTCCTTGTTTAAAATCCGCCTCTGAGCATTTTTTTCTGGCTATACTACTCAGAAACAGCTCCTCGTGGTCCTGCAGAGTGGTCCTAGCAGCAGAGAACTGAAAAAAGTGACTACTTTCCTGATTTAAGTATTTTTTGCTTTTTTACCTAAAATACCTTCTCTTGCTTACTTTGAACAAGCTTAAACTGTTTTTTTAGCTGTTTGTTTCATTATATATTATTTGTACTTAAAGTTACATTTGGTCAAAAATTGGTCGAAGTTTGTTTGTTTGTTTGTTAAATTTAACTGTTGAGGCTGCCCACTAAAGTGAGCTAGCCTGTTTAGCTGATTTATTACTGTTTCCTGCATTTCTGTGTGCTTTCTATCTCAAAAACAAAAAAACCCAAAAAGAATATCCTTGTTTTCCCGCCTCTCCTTGACTAGTTTAGACCAGTATACAGGCTTTGCTGTATTCTGGGCTGTGGTGTAGTTCCTGTGTTGTCCATTGCCTTACTTGGATAGAAGGAAGTTTCTTTGCTCACCAGTGGGAGTGGGGAGCCTTGAGCAGCCTATCTGTCCCTGAAGGAGTGACCTCAGCACAAGTGCTTGTAGTAATTGGTTGTTTTGGACGATTTCTCGCTCTTTTGAAGTTCCCTGGTTAAAATCTACGTTTGCGTGGCTTTGCGCGATTGTGCGCATAGCGCAGCGCCGGTTAAACAAGGTTAAACTTTTTCTGGCTCCGCCAAGTCTGCTCTTCAAATTTTCCCTCAAGAAAGCTCTACTCTTATAATAGTCTCCTCACTTTATTATAAGCCTAGCACTTGTTCTCAAAACCTCTCTTCTAAGTAAATACTCTCAAACTAAAGTAAGCACTACATCCACCTACCACCCCTGTGAGTACCCACTTCCCTTAAAGGCACACCACTCCCTTATAATATTCTAGCATGTTGAGTGGTAGATTACTAGCATCCTCTCCGGTTCAGCTGGTTAATCTGGGAATCTTGAGACAATGCTACAATTGTCTCATGTACACAGACAACCCTCTCCTCCTCCCAACAAACACAAATACATTTGAGAGATGCAACTATATAGCCAAACTGGAGGCTGAACTCTCTCAACTCAGGACTGGCAAGACCAGACAGGAGGAGAAGGTAACCACACACACAGCAAACCCAGTCCCACATAGACCTACCACAACTGCAAACCAAACACATAATAACACAAAGACATACTCGGAGGCTCTAACAAAAAACTTACCAAAACAACAGTGGCTCCCAAAGCAGTCACCCAAAAATCCACCACCTTAAAACATAACACATGCAACACATACTTCAATAAATCAGTGTGTCAAACAATCACAGCCCTTAAGGCCAAACACCATGCCTGATACACTAGTAATAGGTGACTCTATAGTCAGACACACTGACGTTCCGCTTACCAGACTGAACAAGGAGAGGGTAATGGTGAGCTGCCTATCGGGAGCTAGGATCCGCCACATAACACACTCACTCAGGTCACTCCAAAGCATGTACAAATATGACTCCGTCATTGTCCATGCCGGTGTGAATGACCTGAGACGTACCTCCCTGGATTACATGAAAAGAGACATAGCGGAGCTCTCTGATTATGTAGCCCAGGCTGGTATGACCCTGACCCTGAGCAGCATCTTGCCCTCACCAAGAATGATGCCACAATACAAAGACAAGATGATCAGCTTTAATAATTGGCTCAATTACTGGTGTCATTCTAGGGGGATCAAATATCTGTCTGCTTGGGATGACATGCTGGATAAGCCACGCTACTTCACAAGGAACGGCTTGCACCTGTCACCACTGGGCTTCCGGATATTGGCTAAGGCTCTTGCCATCCCCATAGTGCCTCTTTTAGGCAAGGATCAAAAGACAAACCCACCTCCTTAGAAAACAAAAATGGAAAAAAATGAAGGGTAATGCTGCTCAACGCCAGAAGTCTAAATCTCAAGATGCAGGCTCTCAAAGCACTCCTCAGTATAGAGAACATCGATGTCTGTGCAGTAACTGAAACCTGATTCAAGGCTCCTGAGAGCACCCCAGCGCTACCAGGCTATACCTCATATCATGCTTTTCGGCCCCAAAACTCGGGCCGAACCACAAAGGGAGGGGGAGTGTCCATATTCATCAAGGACACCCACACCTCCAGGTTAGTGGCAACACACGAAGCATCAGAGACCATCCAGGTGCAACTAACCATAGGCAAAACTGGTAGCATGTTACAGACCACCCTCCCACTCTCAGGAACCCTATTCAGCCTTCCTGAAGACATTGGAGGTTATGAATGTCTCACCAAACACCATCATATTGGGACACTTCAACTACCCTAACATAGACTGAATGCATTATCCTAGTCCTAACACCCTAGCCCAAAGGTTCCTGGAATTCATAAATTCAAATGCAATGGAACAGCTAGTCACCTGTCCCACAAGGGGAGATAATATACTAGACCTGATCATCACAAACATGGGGACAAAGTGCTCCACACCGGAAGTATACCCCTCACTAGTGAGATCTGACCACAAACTAATCACCCTGGATATACATATCCCACCTCCACCCCCAACACAAAAGACTACAGTGAAAAACTTCACAAAACCAACTTTACACTTCTTATGACTGAGATGGTATCCTTTAAGCCCACTGGGCCAGTGGAAACCACGTCCCACAATGCTGAATCCTTCACAAATGCTTTCTACGGACATCTCCAGGAATGCATGGATCATGCAATCCCAAATAAAACCAAGACCCTCTCCACCAAGGGCAGGCATCCTGTCTGGTGGACTCCAGCCATAAACAAATTGTATAACAAAAGAAGGAAGCTACTGCACGACAGAGCAAAATCCCATAAAGAGAAGGCATCTCTGATCAGCACTAGTAGGAAGCTACATTCTCTCATAAAAACATCCAAGGCCAACTTTGAGAGAAAAATCGCTATGAACACTAAAGATAACCACAAGGCCTTCTTCTGCTATGTTAGAAACCTGGAAACCCTCAGATATGCTCAGAGTTAGTTCACAATGACAAAAAATACACTGAACCCACAGATATTGCCAACATTCTGGCAGGCAGGTTCAGTGCAAATTTCTCCCCTCCCTCACCCCCAAAAGAAGAAATACTTATCCCAGCTGAATGTAACCTCCCTGTCATCTCAGATGTCTAGGTGAGAACCGCCCTCAGCAAAGCTAAAAACACAGCATCAATGGGACCTGACGGTATCCCGGGTTGCGTGCTACATGAACTCCAAGAGGAGCTAAACCCGCACATAAAAATGCTATTTAACCTTAGCCTTACTACAGGATATGTACCTGAACACTGGCGTACAGCAACAGTGGTCCCACTCCACAAAGGAGGCACCTCTATAGACCCTGGTAACTACCACCCCATAAGCTTAACCAGCCTGGTCTGCAAAGCTATAGAAAGAATCATTATGGAACTCATAAACAGAGACATTGGGGACCTACAGACACTTGATCCCACCCAGTTTGGCTTTGTAAAGGGCAGATCCTGCCTTTTGAACCTGGTTGACTTTTTCGAAACAGTCACTAGAGCCATTGACAAGGGCAAAGCAGTCCATACAGCCTACCTGGACTTGGCTAAAGCCTTCGACACAATACCCCACTCAGGCATCATAGACAAGCTCAACAGCTTAAATGTAAATCCATATGGCACAAGATGGGTTGCAAACTGGCTAAAGGCTAGAACCCATAAAGTCAAAATCGCTGGAGCCATGTCAGACTCAAAGCCAGTCACAAGTGGTGTCCCACAGGGCTCTGTCCTGGGACCCCTCTTGTTTGGCATTTATTTCTCAGATGTGAAAGCAAACATGGGAGGGTTGTGGCTGACAAAGTTCGCAGATGACTGCAAACTAGGTGCCACAGTCGATACACCAGCTGACACATACATCCTACAGAAAGGCCTCACTGGTGCCGGAGTCATGGCCTTAAACTAAATGCCAAAAAATGTATAGTCATCCCCTTTGGGAAAAACAAAGTACCCACAAATTATCACATAGACAGTAACCCACTGAGTATGGAAAAAGTAATCAGAGACCTGGGGACCCAAGTCGATAGTGACCTCTCATTTGACACCCACATTGCCAAAGTGGTTAGAAAGACGTTCTACCTTGCCCACCTTATCATGAAGGGATTCACATCCAGATCAAAGGAGGTCATTGTACCCCTATACTCCTCCCTTATCAGGCCCATGATTGAGTACAATGCCCCATTTGGTATGTACCTCACCCGGCACTTGCAACAACTGGAGAGACCCCAAAAGTACCTCACCAAGAGGATCAGGGGTCTCCAACATATGTCATATGCTGCCAGACTAAAGAAACTCCAGCTCTATTCAGTAGCATACCGCCTACTCAGAGGTGATCTGTGCCTGACATACAAGGCCATGTCCAATCAGGAATTAATGGACATGCTCCACCTCAAAAAATTCAAATCCATCAGAACCATGAGAGCTAATAATTTAAACCTCAGCACAAATATGAATAGGACATGCTGGAGGGACAGATTCATAACTCAGAGGCTTCCCATACTCTGGAACAGAATCCCAGTTCATGTTAGGCAGAGCCCCTCACTGACTCTCTTCAAGAGAAATCTTGACAAGTGGATGGGAGATCGAAGGTTTACCCCGGGGGTCATCTCTGTGTCACTACTAGACAGAGGCACAGTAAACTGATTCTGTTATGTAAGGGGGTCTTCACTGTGTCACTACTAGACAGAGGCACAGTATTCTAAATCTATTCTGTACACTTTTGTACCATTACATGGGGTGGCGAAAGCATCATCACTATGGCTAAGCTTATTAATGCCCCAGGGCAGATAGCCTAGTACTAATCTATGAAACTATGAGTGAGTGAGTATGTGTCCATAAGAAAATAATATTCACATAATTTATATATGAACAATGTGTGCTACATTTTTCACAATCAAAGGAGATATAATTGTCATAACA
The DNA here is from genome assembly GCF_019279795.1 of Protopterus annectens. Classification (NCBI taxonomy): domain Eukaryota; kingdom Metazoa; phylum Chordata; order Ceratodontiformes; family Protopteridae; genus Protopterus; species Protopterus annectens. The sequence continues at coordinate 1,947,246,739 of NC_056725.1, read as the reverse complement.
ATCCACGGAAGGACCTTTCAGCAAGTATTGAAGCCACATTAGTGACCCAGTGAAAGCCTCCTTCAAGAACCTCAAACTACATTTAATTTTACACCTCCCTCATGTGTGGAAGATGTGGGAGAACACCCCAATAAACTTATATTTGCAAACTCTTTCATCACACAACATTAAAGTAAAGAGGAAATCCTATTGAAACTGAAGTGGCTTTCAGTAAATGTATTTCTAGCATCAGCATTCACTTAAAGCATGTTAAAAGAATTTCCAGGCTACTACTGGCAGAAAGAAAATATTCTTCTGGAATGGTGTCTCCCTGAAATGGAATGGAACTAGCATTTATATTATTTTAGCATATATCAGAGACCACCTTATACTTTGGCATTCAGATTATTACCTTATAGCTATAACTGCATGGTATTCCTACTGCTAAACTCTTCATGCAACTCATGCAAATGTGCACATTTTCCTTTAACTCACTAGGAAAAATACAGAATGAAGATCATTATTTATTTGTTTCTGGAAGTAATGTTCACTGAGGAAAAAAGAAAATACTAGTACAAATTGTGAATTTGAACTCAGAAACTGGAGAACGTTGCAGTAGCGAGTCATAATTAGAGTGCGTTATCATTACATTAGAAGTATACACACACACACACACACACACATGTATATGTATGTATATATATATTCTGTGAGGTGACAGCACGGACCATTGTACCACTGCACCACAGGCATGAAGAGGAGCTGGGAGTAAAAAAGAAAACATTGACTTCAGGCCTAAAAAGATTACATAAGCATGAGATCAAAATAGAGCACAGAGGCATCTTTCTTGACACTTATGCAGTGAATTGTTTCACAGATCTGTTAGTCATAAACACAAGGGCAACAGCTCAGTAATTAGAAATGTTCATGATTATTAATTACTGAACTGAACAGTTTTTCACTGCTTAATTAAGCATCCAATCTATAATAATCCTACCAGATCATATAAGGACACAGACCATCTCACAGACAGGAAGACAGACAGAGACAACATATATAAATACATGCATGCATACATACATACACTAACAGACATCACACAAAAAACTTGCATACTACACCGACCTTGGCAACTGTCAAACATGGAAACTAAGTGTAGCACAGCCATGCTATAGATTTTGTCTGTGCTCCACCTAACTAACCTGTGAGATAATGAAGGTCACACACAAAGACAAAGGCATCCCCCTGCAGAGATACTGTTGGCACTTACATACAACCACAAAGAGACACAAGCACATATGCACACTTACACACACACACACACACACACACACACACACACACACACACACACACATATATATATGGGTCTACTTTTCTTTATCAAAATTTCACAATCTCAAAAAAGAAAAGTAAAACCCCACTTCCGCGAAAGTGCACTACATCGAAAGTGCACTTTTGCGAAAGCTGATTCACAGAATCGGAAAAACAAAATAAAAAAACTACTGTAAACACTATTTTGCAGGGGGGCAAGCCCTCCTGCACCCACCACCCCCTTATTTAAATATACTAACTCCGAGATCGCACTACAATGAAGAAAAGGATATATTTCCTTATCCCCACTGTAACGTGCTTTGGCAAACCATCTTTCATGAAAGTGCACTTCTGATGTAGTGGACTTTCACTTAAGTAGGTTTAACCTTCTGTTTCGCGACAAACTGTGTTTTCGACAAAGAGAAGGAGACCCATAATATATATATATATATATATATATATATATATATATATATATATATATATATGTATATATACATGGTTTACCTTTACAATGTCTCAGCACACTTGTGCGACTGTTTACTTAATCGACTTGAAATGTTGGAAATGGCAACACTGAATGCTTAAAAGAGCAAGTGTGATGCTTAAAAAAAGTCGATACTCAGGAACGTCGACTTTGTGCAAAACAGCCTAACTTCTGGATATCTCCAATGACCATTATGCAGGGAGTCAAGCCTCCCTGCACCTCCCCATATTCCCTGCTAATTATACATAGTAACTCTGAGATCGCACTACAGTGAGGGAAAGGGTACATGTCCCGATCACTATTGTAGTGCAATCTCCACTCAAAATGCCGAATTCACAAGAGCGAATGCACATTAGCATTTGCTCTTATGAGTTTGGCAGTTTGTCATTAGCTAATACATACTTTTGAAAACAGACTTTCGCCCATCTGAGCATCGCACAAGTGGACCTTGACATTGTAAATGCAAACTAGTCTTTTATATATACATATATATATATATATATATATATATATATATATATATATATATCTTCTTGCAATAATTGTAGATTATTACCACTAATAGGTTTAAATTTTGCCAAATAAGTAGTTGGATGTAGTCCTATTATGAATTCTATCTGTGATTTTCATGAATTGTAAACTCTAGTAAGTTAATTCCACTTCATGACGATTAGCGAAACCAATGAAAATATTTCACAGTATTGTTTTGCATATTAACAAACACAGGAGTTCTAAAACCTCTTATTAAATAAAAATTGTCAGAGTTGGCTAGGCTTAAAAAGGTCCTTGTGGTTGTTAGTTTAGTAAACACCTATGAACCTATAAAATGTTATTAGGATTACTGCATGAAACTGTTTCTTGCTACAGATTAGTATACTGTTGCATGGATGCTATGTTTATCAGATACGAATGGGGCTACATGGTATAGTATTCTTTTTATATGCTGTAGAGGACTACCAGTGGGATTTGTGCTTAATTATTTTATTCTGTTTTTTTGGTTTGAGAACAAGGCATTTAAAATATGTTATATATCTTGCTACTGGTGTTGTAGAACAAAGTTTGGCTCCAGACAAATATATAAGCTTAGTATGGTGCTTTTGAGCTGTAAAAGCAGACAGTAATCTGAAATTCAAGAAGTGGATAATTAAATGAATGTTGCTGTGTTTGTATATTATTGTAAGAGATTATGTTAAAAAATTAATGTGAAGGACATGAGGAGAGGCTAATGGGAAAGTCCAGAGTCCTGGAGATGTGAGGAAAAAGAAGTAGGTAGCATTCATATGAGGCAGGGATGCAGTTTAGTGCAGAAAAAAATGGTGGATAAAGAAAGCAAAATGCAGCAAAATATATAATAAAGTGGTAACGAAAGGATGAATGCTGTGCGTGTTTAGAGAAAATGAATGCAGGGGAAACAGGGAGAGATGAAATCAGGGAGATGTTATCAGTGGCATGAAGGCTGAAGATAAAAATCACTAGCAATTTGATATCAGGGGCTAATAGCATCAGGGCAAACTGAATATAACAATGAATAAGGCTAGTAGAAATAAATGAAGGGGGTAATAGGAGCTGGATAAAAAAATTAAAGGAGACGTGTGAAATTATATGAAGGGCAAGACAGTGGGAGAAAACTAAAAGCAATGAATATTAGAATATGAGGAGGGACTTTAAATGTGTTGCAGAAGGCATGGATAAAAAATAGTAAAGAAAATGACTGAATAACCTACAATTTTGTGCTCTGTTTGTAAACTACGACTGTTGAAATATATTTTAATATGGATAGGTCAAAGCAAGTATTGTGTATGCATTCAATACAAATTATTTAGAGCCAAAAGAAAATAATATTAATAACTCCAGGAAACTCTTCATTAGAAATAATTTCCAGAATGTATTTATTGACATTTGAAATATTAAATTTTGATATTTGAAATTTACAGTCAGTATTACCTCTGGCTGGTGTTACATCAATGATAGCATACTTAGAGCAAATGCTGAAAATGGAAAGAAAAGAATGAAAAACAGTTCTATGGGTTGCATGGGGAAAAATAAAACAGATGTGCAAACGGTATAAATAGGAAGATCATACAGGTGTTTAATAACTGCAGCTAGAAAACGGGAACTATAGGCTTCTTACCTTGTGTGAACTAGAAACCAGTACTTAGGTGGATCGTTAAAAAGCTAGGAAAAGGGCAGTAGAGATTAAGTTAGTATTACTTTTGGATAAAGTTTAATAAAAGCACAGAAAATGGTGTATCCATATAAAGAAAAGTAATAATTGTATATGGATGTTTTATGAATATTACTTATTAGTTATTGTAGCCTGCACAATTATTTTTATTCATTCATTCAGTCAGTCATTAATTTTTATTTTATTGATTTTTATACTATTCAGAGCCACAGGAGAGACAGAGCCTATCTCAAGCCCTTGATATGGATACATCAGGAAACTCATCTTAAACAAGATGAAAATGGCACTATAGTGTGTGTGTGTGTGGGGGGGTCTGTGTAATGGCTTTGTAATTCTCCTAACAGCATGCCTTTGGAATCCAAAAAGAAACCAGAGCATCCAGTGAAAACCCAGACAGATACAGGTGGAACATACAAACTTTGTAAGAGAAGTATCACAGCTTAGAACAGAACCAGAAAAACAAGTGCTGAGGGCAGCAACGCTAATGTAGCTATATAATATGCTTATGTTCATGTATATTATACAGTACAGCAACTATATATATTTGTATTGAGTAGAGTTCCTATTCACTGGAAAAAATACAATTCAGTCTTCTCCTATTTCCATGTTGCTTCATTTTATTAGGTACCATTAACATTATGATAAATCAGGCGATTTTCTACATTTTTTATTTTATTTCATTTTATTTATGCTGACTAGGAAGCAGAATCTATTTTCTATTCTTCTCATGACAACGCATAGAGATGAAAACACATGTTTCAACATAGGAAGGCTCAGTCATGTTCCTCATTTTTATCTGACAGTAACAGACAGCGTTGTGTTGCACAATAAAAGTGCACACAAATTCTTGTTTTCACTCACAGTTCATGTCTTCATGCAAATGCTGTGTGGAAATCTGATATTCTGGTTACTGCTCATCTAATGTGCAACTTTAAGTGAAAGTTTGATGCCTCAGTACACATTTATTGAGATTAGTCAGACATGACATTTTTAAAATAGTGATCTCAGTGGAAATGCTCATGAGAAAGCAGAGAACTTCTTAAAAGGAAGATAAAGCTCTGCAGACTGTAGGTTCGTCATTACTACTTTTCCTCTTTAGACTACAATGTAATAGCTTGATATGGAGCTGTAAAGTGTTAGTTCTGCCAGAAAAGGGGAAAACAATGCTGTAATGATGACAGCTGAGCTGGTTTTGGCAGCTGAATTTATTTTTCTTCAGCAGGTTTTTACCAAATAAGTCAAAGTTGCAAGTAAAATTAGGCAGTAAATGATCTGGTATTAAGTGACATAGTGCATCTGACATTTGTTTCATTGCAAGTATTTGAAATGTGGAATACGTGTTACTAGCAAGTTTGCAGCTGTGCCTTGGGAAGGGTGAACAATGAATGTTTCATCTGAGCGTTTGCCTTACTCTTCAGTGCCTAAGAGACAATAGACCAAGCAAGATGTCTTATCTCTCTTTTTGATGTTGCATGTAGAATGATTTATTAAATAATTTACTTGATTAAAGCCATGTTTGGATGAAATTGCTGACAAGTAAGAGCTCTGGAGTAATAAGCTAATCAAACAGTATAGTCTGAAAAAAGGGGAAAGGTCCCATACGACACTCATCTTCTTTATTTGATATCCCTGTTAGTAGATTTAAACTCTACCAAACAATGTATAACATATATTTAAATGCAAGTATGACCTACAGAAAGCAGAGTGGAGTAACAGCATAATGGCGCAGACTTTTGGTGTGGGTTTGCTGATGAACCCCATGTCCAAGGCGACATAAGGTTGCAGATATTTTGACTGAGGTAGTTCTTAAATGTCTTTGAGCTAATAGAATGGGGAAAAGTTTTTTTTTTTAGTGTCGGGTGTTTCCATGCAGTGAAGAGACAAGGGGTCTTTATTACATCTTGCAGCTACTGGGCCCCTCTATTAGTTGTTGCATTGTGCAGGGGAAGATTTGTGGTTGCTTTGGACTTTGTGCGGCAACTTGAGTTCAGACTTCATATCCATCTAAAAATGCATGCAAACACAAATCCTACTATTCTAGTTGGATTTAAGGTTTATACGAGCACTAGTTAAAATATGTCCTTATTTTGAGCCCACCCCATTAAGTCAGTCTTTGTAAATATTTTTGCGCTAGCATGTTGAGAGGTGTGGTGCAGTCTTCTCCCACTGACTATGTTTCAGGTCCCACTTAATTCAGGCAGATGAGTGAATCAGCCCTCAGTACATGCTAACAGATGCGTTGCCATAGGAATACATCTTTCAAGAAAAAGGGTTGTTCTGGCAGGTGAGATTTTGACATTAGCAGGCGCCTCCTCAATCAATTCAAGTGTAGGCCACATGGCAGTGGGTCTACCCATGCTTTCTGGCATGAACACATGTATATACACATATATATATATATATATATATATATATATATATATATATATATACACACACACTCGTATATACACGTATATTTATATATGTGTGTGTGTGTGTGTGTGTGTGTGTGTGTGTGTGTGTGTATATATATATATATATATATATATATATATACACACACACATATATATATATATATATATATATATATATATATATATATATAGGTATGTATATATGTGTTTGTGTGTGTGAAAAGAATAAAAAAATATATAGGTTCATAGGTTCGTAGAAAAACATAAAAACAAGCCTTCATATGTCAGCCATTTTGGAGTGCAGGTGCTTTGCTCTCTACCTCAGAGACACAAGGTACATGGTGTGATTCTAATTTTGCGTATGATGTTAGGGGGGGCTGGAATACCCAGAGGAACCTAAGTAAACACTTATTAGTATTCCAGCTGTGCACACCATGGTATTAAATGCAAGCCAACAGTTTGAAAAACAGTTATTGACATTACTGAAATCCACGAATAATATACATTTTCATTTCATCCACAACATTTCCTATAAATGCATTCATAGAAAACAAGCTTACCATACTAATTTCTCTCTTCATATTTTTAACACAGTGCCTAGGATGTGTATCAGAGCCTAGGATGTGTATGCTTTAATTAATTAATTAATTAATTAATTAATTAATTAATTAATTGATTAATTAATTGTAAGTGACTTTTCTGCTAGCAATTTACAAATATCCAATTCAGCAATCTTGTATGGTACACTGAGGTTTTAGAAATGAGAAAAGGAGGGTAGTGAAGCTAAAGTGTGGAGTTTAGCCTTACTTTTGGTGATGGGATATTTGCATGTTTTAGGCTATAAATCGGGTAGTCCATCAAAGGGTGACATATTTGGAGGGTAAGTTTTATTCTTTTACATTTTGCCTTGCAGATATAAGGTATAGGCTTTAATTTTCCCCTGGTTATTCAATTATTCAGTGAACTGCTTCAATGTTATGGCTCCCCTACATGACTTAGCTGTTTTTTTAGATGATGACAAAGCACACCTTGAAGGAGAGATAGGCAAGTATTGTAGCTCAAGGGGACGAGTTGCCTGAAGATGCTGAGTTGGTAGAAATACCCCAAGCAGGTGTCAAGAATGTGAGAGGTTGCAAGAGGTGTTTCTAGTCAGTGACTCAACCATCACCTGCTAAAGGGAAGTGAGCCAGAAAGCCAGTGGCAGCACCAAGGAATGAAATCACTGATATTTGGGGATTGGAGCCTCACACAACTACAGGTAATGAGTATACTGTGCAGGTTACCCCAGGGGAGGGAGTTTCAGGTTTGGGTAGGTTAGGAGAGGTATTAGAGGGTTTTAATAACACTGACCATGTGGAAGGTAAGGAGTTGTTTGAATGGGACGCACAACCACAGGGCAATGTTCTGCATGGGGATACATGGAGTAAAAGACAGGGAGCCAGTTGTTAGGGGGTGGTGGCATCCACTTTGGAGCAACTGGGTCAGTAACAACAATAGGTGAGTTATTACTTTGGAACCTGTCCAGGTGACTGACTGGCTGTACAAACACTTAAACCATGGGAAGCAGGCGTTTATTACCCTGCATATTCCCATTTATGTTAAGGTAAAGCTATGGAAAGGAGAGTACTTGTACATCTTTGCGATTCTGATGGGGTGCAAGAGTTGGCTTAGGCGGACATGGCTGGGAATAAGGACTTGCTGGCAGCCTTGGCCACACCGAGGTAGAGATGGACAGGGAGGTTTAGGGCCAAGACTTGGGAAAATTGGTATTAGGATTTGTTTATTACATTGTGGTCTATGTAGAGAAGGATGAGTCGCAGGCCCTCCCCTTGTTGGCTCATTTTTTCACTATTCTGGAGGCTCAGAGGTTGCATTCAAGGAATGCATGGTTATGGTATGAGCAGCTTTTCCCCAAAAGGAAGGCTGTCGATCAGTCCTTGAAATGGAAGGTGAAGCAGCGGGACATCTGGTTGGTGACAATGTTAGACAGTGTGAATGGTCAACCTAGGATACTAGGGGGGGTGGGAAACAAATTGGGTAAGTGTTGGGCATTCAATATGGAATGGTGTGCCTGGCCAATGTGCTGATTTTCCCTCAGTTGTTCAGGTTGTGCAGGGGCACATTCAGCAGTGCAGTGCTGGTGTTAGCAGAAAGCTCGAGGACAGTAACCTTCTGGCATGGGAGAAAGGGGGTAATCTCCTGATGGTAGATTGGCAGGGTGTTAGGGAGCAGGGTAGTTTTCTAGGGAAAAAAGGCACTGCAACTTTTTGAAGGCATAGAGGTATGCCATTATTCCTTTTTTCCATTAAAGTACATGTGTTGCAATGAATTTTAGTATTTTCATGGTATTTTTTCATTAAAACAGGAGTTGGGGGTGGTGGTTTGAAAGAACTTACAATCTGTTTGCAGAAAGAGGACATTCTGCAGGGATTCATTGAAAAAGAGTTGTGGGATGGAAGGATCTTGGATCCATTTGACACCCCCCTTCTTAGTTTTAAGGTGTCCCCTCTGGGTTTAGTACCAAAAAATTCTCCCGGGGAATTTCAGATGATCCATATTCTCTCCTTCCCAAAAGGAGAGAGTCAGTCAATGAGTATATTTGCAAAATGGATACACAAGTGCAGTATGCATCATTGGCTGATGCCACTGAAGTGATCAGAAGGTTTTTGGACCCTTGGCTAGTGAAGGTGGACACTGAGTCAGCTGTCTGTTTGTAGCTGTTTCACAAAGAGGACTAGCCATTGTTGAGTATGGTAGTGGATAAAACATGTTTACTTTGACAAGGCTATGTTTATGGGCTGTTTGGTGTCATGTGCTACTTTTGAGAAAATCAGCTCAGCCCTGCACTAGATATGGCAGCAAAATGCTTCCAGCAGAGGGCTGTCCATTACTTAGATGATTTCCTATTGGTGGGAGAAGGGCATGCAGGAGCTTTAGAAGGGCTACAGTGTTTCATCAGGATATGCAGGGAATTGGGAGTCCACCTTCCCAATGGAAAGTTCTAAGGTACGAACAAAGCTATATTTCTTAAGTTTGACAGCTGATGCAGGTGGGGGGGGGTTGTTCCATCTCCCAGAGGATAAATTGGAAAAATTGAAGGGTAAGATTGAATGGTTTCAGATGAGGAGCAAAGTTCAGATTAAGGAAGCCACGGAGCTCCTGGGTTTTCAGAACTTTGCATGCCATGCAGTTAGCCCAGGTAGGACTTTTTGTACACCAGCAGTGTACATGCTGAAGGGTAAGAACAGCAAGCAGCACTGGATAAGTGTCAGTAGATTAGTTAAGGAAGATCTGCAGCAGTGGTCTACATTTCCTGAACACTTCAATAGTGTTTCCTTTTGGCAGAAAGACTGGGTCATTTCAGGAAGAGTTGCAATTTTACATGGCTGCTGTGAGAGGACAGGGAATGGGGGCTTATTTTAATGATCAGTGGTTCACAGCTTACTAGCCAGCTGCATGGGATGAGGTGTGGAGGAAGGATGTGTCATTCCTAGAGCTGATGTCCATTTGGGTAACATCAGTGGTTTGGCAAGCATATATGCCAGATAGGAAAATGATTTTCAATTCAGATAACCTGAGAGTTGCCCAAATTTTAAAAACAAAGACTGCTAGGTCAAAGTTGCTTTTGTTGGTTTTAAGGAAACTTTTTTTTTTACAAAGTTTATTCATTCATTTTTCCTTTTCATGTATACACTTGCCAGGTTTGATAAAACCAGATAGGTGACAGCCTCTCTCATTTTCAGTTCCACAGGTTTTGGGAGTTAGCCCCAGAGGCGCAGGTCTAACCAGTGTCGCTACCAGCAGAAGTGTGGAATCTTGAACACGTAGCAGGATGGCTGTTTGGCAGTTGTGAGCCATGTCCATGTGGAAGACTTATTATGGGGCCTTATCCACTTTTGATGATTTTATGAGTTGGCTGCTTGATGAGAGGAGACTATGGTCAGTGGAGCTGTTATTGCATTATTTGTTGATGGCTTGAGGGGACAGCGGTTAGCTCAATTAGAGTACATTTGCTAGCTGTTATCATCTTTACCAGGGTAGTGAGTTTGGTGGGTCTAATCAAATCCTGGTTGGTGGGGCAAATTTTGAAGGGGTGAGATCAGGTACGTGGCAGGAGAGGTGATGGGTGATTATGATGAAGCAGCCAGTTAGGGTAATGTTGACAGGATTGCACTTATTACTGGGAAGCTTTGTGGATTACCTACTCTGGGCAGCATTGGCAGTGTGGATATACAAGGGGGCATTTAGGGTTGGACAACTATTGGGTTCCTTGTTGTGGAAGGATATTTTTTATATTGCCTTCATTGGTGTTGATCAGGTTGCAGTGTCCTAAAACGGATCAGGTTGGGAGAGGCATGCAGACAGTGCTACGTAAAAGCATAGATGAGTTACTGTGTTTGAGGTATCGGTTAAGAAGCTTCAAATTCACATGCCAGCATGTCTCAGGACCTAATTTTTTGCATCTGAAATGGTAAGGTGGTGGAAGCTGGCCACTTTATGTGTATAACTAGAAGGGATCTTTGTTGTCAGGGTATTCAAGGGGATACGTTTTCAAAGCATTCATTTTGGCTAGGAAGAGTATCAAATTTAGCCCAAGACAGAAGATCAGTGTAAGTAATTAAGATAGTGGGGCAATGGTCATCTAGAGCATTTTTAATTTATATTATCAATGAGGATTCGTGTGGGCTGAATGTGATTAAAGTTTTTTTCTATCTTTCACCAGGAGGGGATATTGTCATACTGGGCCACTCTTTTGTGTACTGGGCTGCAAAGTGAACTGCAATCAGGTCAGAAGGAGCTGATTTGGGGTTACAAGGATGCAGATGTAGTGTCTGTTGGCAATGTGTTAAAGGATTAAGGTGGCATCAACTCGTGGACAATATAGAATGACCTGAGGATAATTCCCAAATGGCAATTATTAGCTAGAATAGTACATGATTTGGCAAATCGGAGGGATAAGTATCCAACAATTATAATAGTTTGGTCAGAGATCATGCCACAATTAGTAAATGCATTAGTGTTGAGCAGGTCTGACAGTTTATTAATCACAGGCTTGTTAGAGTTTTGGGCCAGTTAAGTGTTTATTCTGTTGCTCATAGGGATTTTGATGATAAAGATTCTATTTGCATTGGGGTGATTGGATGCACCTGAGTGTTCTTGGCTTGCATTTGTTTAATGTGCATCTCACTTTATTTTTAATAAACTTGGTTAAGACTCTTTAAATGTGGGTGAAATCAGGGAACAGCCTGATAGCAGGGTGGTGGGCAGAGAATATGGATTTGGATAAGCCCCTCTTCTGTTCCCCCTTCCTCCCTTTAGTTCCTGTTTGGTTATATTTTGGTGGTTATTTGTTGGGCGTTATTGAAGTAATTTGGGCTTTTAAGAGAGCAGATTAATTTAACTCCGCTTTCCATCAAGGTTAAGTGGAAGTGAGCATGTAACGTTGCCTACTAAAAACTTTCCATGTTGTTGAATGCTATGGAATCTGTACTTATAATAAGTCATTGAAATAAAATGGTTGTCTTATCCTAATTAGTGTAGTTATTTATCCGAGGGGAGATCTGGACAAAATAAGGCAATACATGATCTGATAGTTAAGTGGCATTGTGCATTTGACATTTTGTTCACTATAAGTATTTGAAATGTAGCATACTTGATACTACCAAGTTTGCATCTATGCCTTGGGAAGAGTGAACAATAAATGTTTCTTCAAATCATTTGCCTTACTTTTCAGTGCCTAAGAGACAAAAGACCAAGCAAAGATGCCTTATCCTTCTCTTTGATGTTGCATGTAGAATAATGTATTAAATAATTTGCTTGATTAAAGCCAAGTAAGTCAGTGCTGGAGTAATAAGCTAATCAAACAGTATAGTTCGAAAAAAGGGGTAAGGTCTCCTAAGACAGTCATCTTCTTTCTTTGATATGCCTGTTAGTAGATTTAAACTTTACCAAACAATGCATAACATATATTTAAATGCAAGTATGACCTACAGAAAGCAGAGTGTTGTAACAGCATAAAATTACTATATGTTTCAGGTAGCGCAACATTACAGCATTATATGCATTATATACAAATATATAAATTAGAGTCATTATTCTTTCATGTACAGTACATAAAATTATGGAATAGCCTGAAGATGTCAAGATTAGATATCAGAAAAAACAAGAGTTAACAGAAAAGTTGACAGAGGGGAAGGGGGGAATCAACATTTATCAACGTAGTGATATCACATGGTTAGGACTAATTTAGCTAGACCAGACATAGAAAAAGTCATGTACTATATAAGTAAAACAGAAACAGGCAGAAGCAGATAACACTAAGGAGCAATTAAGTGCGGTTAGGCTAAAATAAAGATACGAACTGCAGAACAGCACCACCCCAATGTCAATTTATTCTGTGTAAGGGGTACTGAAATTTATCTTTGAAGTTGAGTATGATTGTAAGTTACACAAATGTAAAATTACAAACATGGGAATAAGCAAAGGGGTATCATGTTCCTCTAATGTGGTGCAGTCTTTAGTAGGAATAAAAAGAGGCGATTGTGGGAGGGCACTGGTCTTTCACGTCTATGGATATTCTACTATAAAGCAGTGACAACTTTACATGTTTGCTATTCTCCCTCCCTGACTCTCAAGCATTTTTCCTTCTTTTTCTGTTTGTAGAATGAATGTCCATTTCTGAGAATGCAACAATGCTAATGGTAACTGCTCTATACTTCTGCTTTAAATTAGTATCATCCATTCCATGCATCACAAGTATGAAATATTTCCTCTTATCCACTCCAGAGTTTTCCATGCATTTTTGTTCTTTTAACATGCACTAAGTGGAAGCATTGTTAACATATAACTGACAAATTGTGGATTTTATTGATTCCTCTGTTTACATACAAGCATGTAATGCCAGTCAACTAGTCATCATACAAAGTTCATCAAATGTCCTCCTTGGCAACTGCATACAATATTGGCAAAAATCATTGAAAGGTGCATCATCAGCCTGGAAAGCCTTGACCATGTTAGACTGGGTAAAAATAAAGAGGGAGGCCCTGAGTAAACTCCATGTGGATTTTATTGATTCCTATGTTTACATCAAAGTGCATAACATCAGTCAACTAGTCATCATACAGCATTCATTGACTATTCTCCTTGGCAACTGTATACAATATTGGCAAAAAACATTGAGAGTTGCATCATCATCAGCCTGGAAAGCCTTCACAATATGAGACTGAGTAAACTGCATGTAACTGAGTGAGACTGGGTAAACCTAAAGGGGAAGCCTTGAGTAAACCCCATGTAATTGAGTGAGACTGGGTAAACCTAACAGGGGAGGCCTTGAGTAAACCCCATGTAACTGAGTGAGACTGGGTAAACCTAAAGAGGGAGGCCCTGAGTAAATCCACATGTCTAAACTAAAACAAAATAGATAAAAATAGGGAGGAAATAAATAGCCAAATAAGTGAAGAATAAGTGAAGAATGGCAACTTAGTTTTTGTCTGCAGTACATAACTAAATAAATAATCAGTGATCATTTAATCAAACAAGACCACAAGTAATGGACTAGTAAAAAATGTGAACATCTGTAGCTAAACTTGAATCCCCGACCTCACATTACATAAGCAGTGCACAGCAGCTGGTAGGGTGCTACTGCAATCATGTACTTCAGCGTTAGTGCCACTCATGATTTAGGGCACAGTCTTATAGACTGCATTCTTTCTCTCAATTTTTGTTTTGCAAATATTGTACAAAGTCGCCGATGAGAACATTCGAAAAACTCTGCATGATGACTAGTTGATTAATGTTATGGGCTTTGATCTAAACATAGAAAGCCATCTTTAATAATCTCATCTATTATACCAGGTATATATCACATACGTCTCAGATTCTCTCGTATGATTAGTGGTGGAACCTCCGTACATGTACAGTAGCCTTCTTTATAAAACTACACATTACTTCACCTTGTTGGCACATTTTTCTCAATATAAGATATTTGTCCATTTAATTATTTGCTCACTAACCAAATGGTTGTAGCAATTCGAAGAAAAAATGGCTTTTCAGGCAAATGACAACCACAAAGCTTTCTACAGCTATGACAGGTTCACAAGTTCAGCTCAAATCCCCCCCAACTCTCCCCTCCCTGATAATCCAAAGAAAATACCACATAACACAATCCCCCTAACTATTAGTAGGGAACAGCTCATCAATGCAGTTTCCAAGGCCAAAAGCACTGCATTAAAGGGTCCCAATAACATACCAGGATGTTTAGTAAATAGCATGAAATATGATCTGTTTGGTCCACTTGGATCACTTTTCAACTAGAGCCTTCAGTCAGGTTTTGTGCCCAAGAATGGAAGATGGCTACAGTCATTCCCCTGCTCAAAGGAGGTCCAAACACTGATCCAGGTAACTACAGGCCCATAAGTCTTAACCAGCCTCTGATGTAAGATCATGTAAGGTACAAAGTTTGATTCTCACATGGGGGTAATCAGCTAGGCTTAAAATGAATTAGCTTAGTACTAATCTATCAACTTAAATGAGTATGTAGCAACCTGCATTTTCTGGACCCATCACTGTTCATCTTTGCTAAATGAAGATAATACCTACTAAATCTGGTGGACTCTTTTTTGAGGGGGTCACCAAAGCATTGGATGAAGGTAAGATCATAGCTTTGTTAAAGGAAGGTAATGCCTACTAAATCTGGTGGAATCTTTTGAGAGGGTCACCAAAGCATTGGATGAATGTAAGACCATGCACACAGCTTATTTTGACCTGGCCAAAGCTTTTGATAAAATACCCCACTCAGACATTATAAATAAGCTCATTATTTTAGGTTTAAACCATTTTATCACCTACTGGATAGCCAACTGGCTTACTGATAGGACTCAGGATATCAAATAGATGAGGCAACCTCCACCAAGAGGCCAGTCACTAGTAAAGTTTCCTAGGGCTCTGTACTGGACACATTTCTTTTTAGTATACATTTGTCTGAAATGGGAGCAAATGCTGAGGGTTTATGGCTGACTAAGTTTGTAGATAATTGAAAGCTGAGATTATCACTGACTCCCCTGCAGGTACTAGCATTCTTCAAGAAGGCCTATCTCTAATTAATAAATGGTGCCAAAGCCATGGGCTTAAACTCAATGCTAAGAAATTCATAATTGTACTCTTTGGAAAGTCAACCTTCCCAGCTAATTACTATGTTGATAATACACCCCTAAGAGTCGACCCAGTAGTCAGGGATCTGGGTATGCGCATAGACAATAGCCTTACTTTTGACCACCACAAAGCCACAATGATACAGTGGTGAGGAAATCCTTTTATGTTGCACAACTTATAAATAAGAGCATGGCAGCTAGGTCCAACGAGATCATTATTCTGCTGTACTCTTCCTTTATCAGGCCAATCATTTATTTATTTTTATTTATTTATTTATTTATTTACATTTGTTGACCGGGAGAGTCTGACTGGACGCAGGTCCATTTTCAGCAGAGGCCTGGGGAGAAAAGCTCCACATTAAGTGTTACTGACATTATACAGTTTGAGAAAAATACCATTTAAAAAATATAGACATTGTACTGGCTGTAGAACATAATACAAGATAAAACATAGTTGTAAAACAGCTGTAGAACATAATGCAAATTTAAAACATAGTGACAGATGCTGAACATAGTTACAGATGTATAACATAATTCTTCAGTGGACAACTGAATCAATTTGTTTGTGTGGTACATAAGACAGTTACACTTGTAGCTACAAGAAGTTCTTACTATATGGTAAGTAACTAGATTTATGAGCAACCAAGCTTGCTAGAATTAAGGTAGTTAGTGGGGTGCAGAGAGAGGAAGTGGGTGGGAGAATTAGAGGGGGGTTGCAAGGGCATATCCAGTATGTTTTAAGTGTGCTTTTAGTAAAGATTTGAAGTGGGTGCCAGAGGTTGCAGCGGTAATTGAGGGTGGGAGGGAGTTCCATAATTTGGCTATAGCGCAGGAGAATAATGCTTGTCCAGCAGAGTTACTGGCTCTTGTGACCTGTAGGAGGTTTTTGTTACTGTATCTTAGTGATCTGATGGTAAGATAGGGTTGGAGTAGATTCTGGAGGGATGGGATTTTTAGTGGATGGTTTACTAGTTTGTGGGCAAGTGTGAGTTGGTACCATTGAAGGAGGTGAGGGAGCTCTAGCCAGCCCAGTTCTGCCAGTGAGAGACAGTGGTGACTATGGTAGGAAGCCCCTGTGGCAAATCTGGCAATTTTGTTGTAGCAGGTTTCAAGCTAATTTATGTTGCATTGTCTTAGGTTAGTATATATTGGAGAGGCATAAAGTAGGGTGGAGATAAGGTGAGAATTTGCTACTGAAATCTTTGCAGCTTTGGTAAGTAGTGCTGATTTCTATATAATGCTGCTAGTTTTTTGTGCACTTTTTTAATGGTCATGGATATGTGAATATCAAAGTTCAGTTTGTTCTCTATTTCCACTCCTAGCAACTTGGTGTGTTCTGTAGGATGGATAGTGGTGTTGTCTTTTGCTGTGATGTTAAAGTGAGAGGTGTCTTGGGTAAGTTTGGTGAGTTGGAAGATTAGTAATTTAGTTTTGTTTGGGTTGAGTATTTATTGGGCATGGGATAACCAAGGTTCAACAGAGGAAAATGCATCCTGTGTGACGTTTTGCAGTTTGGGTAGGGAGTGGGCTGTACAGATGATGGTTGAGTCATCTGCGTATTGTATGAGTGTGCCATGTGTGGTGTCAGAGGCTAGATTATTGGTGAAAATAGAGAAGAGTAGGGGTCCAAGGATGGACCCTTGGGGAACCCCTATGGAGACAGGTAGTTGAGGGGATAGGTCATCCTGCCATACAACAGATTGTAGGCGGTTAGACAGGTAACTTTGAAACCAGTTGGTGACTATTTAAGAAAAGGATAGGTTATTGAGAAGAGAGATGAGTTGTTTGTGTGGTACCATGTCAAAAGCTTTAGAAAGGTCTAAGAAAGTTGCTGAGGAGAGATAACCAGCATTTTTATGTTGTAGGATAGTGTTAGTTAAAGAGAGTAAGGCAGTGGTGGTGCTATGGTTTGGTTGGAAACTGTGTTGGATGTTGGAGAGGAGGTTGTTAGCAAGGAGGTGATCTGAGACCTGAGAATGGATGCATCTCTCTAGTATTTTGGAGAGTGGAGAGAGAATAGCTATGGGGAGATAATTGGTTAGCTCTGTTGAGGGGCCGGCTTTGTGGAGGGGAATTATGTGTGATACTTTCCATAGTGTAGGAATGTAGCTTTCTGACAGAAATCTGTTAATCAAGATAGATACTGGGTAGGCTAGAGCGTCAGCTGCGAGTTGTAGGTATTCACTTGGGAGGTTGTCTGCTGTTAATTTGGTGGGTTTAAGTTTAGTTAACAGTTGTTTTATTTTGGAGGTAGGAATAGGAGAGAATGAGAAGTTAGTGGGGAGATTGCTAGTTGAAGTTGAAGGAGTGGGTTGGTGGGGTTGTGTTGTCTAGCTAGTGATAGTACAGTTTATGTGAAATGTGTGGTGAAAGAGGTAGCAATAGTTTCGGAGGAGTGAGTGATGTTAGGAGTAGGGGTACTTACTTTACCTGGGTGGAGGATGGAGTTTATTGAGGAACAGAATTGTTTTGGGTTATGTTGGGAGGAGGTTAGGGCAGACTGGTAGTATTGGATTTTTTCCTGTTTTATTAGCTTTTTGACTCTATTGCATAGTTCTTGGAATTTCTGTCTAGTAGAGGGTGTTTTGGTTTTGCAACAGTGCTCCCAGGCTTTATCCCTGTTTTTTATTTCAGACTTAGTGGTTTTCTGTAGCCATGGGGGTGGTCGGGCTCTGGTTTGGGAATGTCTTATGAGGGCATGGTAATTAAGGATGCTTAGGAAGGTACTATTAAAGTAATCAACTGAGTCAATCATAGAGTACATTGCTCCATTTGATATGTACCTGACCAGGCACATGCAGCAACTAGAGCGACTTCAGAGGTTCTTTACAAAAAAAAAAAAAAAATACAAGGTATAACAAACTTACCTTATGCAGAGCTCCTTAAAGTAATTTTCCTCTACTCTGTCTCATATGGATTTCTGAGGGGTGATGTATACCTGGCTTACAAGGCATCTACAAACCCCACACTTATGAATCTGTTACATATTTGTAAGTCAAACAGTAACAGAAATACAAGGCCTAGATATCTTAATTTTGTTGGTGACTTAAATAGAACATACTGGAGAGACAGATATGTGTCCGAAAGACTGCCCCTCCTATGGATCAGGCTTCCCATCCATGTGAAGCTGAGTTTGTCTATTACCCAGTTTAAACACAACCTAGACCAGTGGATGGGGAATAGGAAATTTGCACCAGGCCTAGCTCACTTATCCTTTATGGATCAAAGTAGCTTATAAATGCTTGTCCCTCAATGTCCTATTAAGATACAGGACATTAGCCTAGTAGCACTCTATGAATCTATGACTATGTGGCGATATCCTTTAAGTCATCATCCTACCCTTACAGGTAGAGCACATAACAATCATTTCCATTGCCAAATGATTAAGTATAGTGTTGCAGTAGTATGAAACCCTTATTGCATTACAAGTTGCAGACATAAATATTGAAAACTGAAACCTATGAGGTTATGTTGAGCCCCAATTGATTAATATAGAAGAACACAGGTAAGGAAAATAGGGAACCAAATTCCCAGTCTAGGCAAAACATGGCAATTTCATAAATAAGGGGGTATGACTTTTATAGATACATAAAGCAGCTAAGAAAGACAAACCCCTGGATTCCCAAAAGCTTGCACAGCGTGCATGACTAGTGTAAGGTGAAATTTTGCCAGTATGGCGACCGATTGATCCACGTACATGCACATCTGATGTGCTCGAGCGCTGTAGCACTACTGCTGCACGCCCCCAGCCCCCGTATGCAAATCACCCCATTTGCAGGTGAAAACCATGCAAATGAGGTAAATCTGCCATCCAGAAAGCAGGAATCAGGGCATGCAGGACTAACGTAATATGCAGAAATGTACTTGGTTAGTAACAGAGTGCAGTACTGCAAACTCCAAAACGGAGCAATGACAGCGCCAAATAAAGACTGCATATCATTGAGGAAGCATGCCAATAGCCAAGTAGAAGGTCATTGGCATTGCAAACAATGCCAAATATACAAAATACAACTTTTATGATATGTCTGCCGATCACGGCCGTTGAAGAATAGGGCAGTGGCACGCAAACGAGACTGGTGGGGAAATAAGACAATTAACCTAAAAAAAACAGTCTAACTAAAATCAGTATTCCGCCATTCAAGTCAATGGCAGGCAAAAGACAACCTGGCCGGTGAGTAGTGGTTGCTAAGAGGGGAGGCACAGTGTGACACATGTAACTATGCATTAGCAGGCAATTCTATACAAATGAGGGGAAGGATAGTAAATCCTGGTTTTCCCCAGCATGTGAGGCAGGTCCCAACAGTGTATGAATATGAATAGCTTAGTGCAAGACTAGGAGGTAGGTGACATCATGTGTGGGAGTGTCAGGCATACTGTCAGTGGATTGGAGCCCTGTGGCTCGGGGTTGCATCCAGCTTAGCACAGCAAAGCCAGGAGGTGCGTCTAAATCTGCCCAGCACGTATGACAAAGTGTCAGCGGGTGTGCATGCCACGCAACGGGATCTACAGGAAGATAAAGGAAGTGAACCTAGGAAATAACAGCAGTGTGCACATTGCAATACACCGATTGCACGGCGCACCCCCGGGATGAATCTGAAGGGCAATGGGAAGGGAAAGCAGCAGTAGGAAGTTAATCAAGGGGTACTAGGTTCACTGCCAGGTGAAACTTATCGGAACCAGCCAATTACATAGGCAGCAGACCAGCCCAGCCCAGAATGTCACTATAAACTATGCAAACACCTACCCCCCCAGTTTTTCCCACACCCTACACCACTGGTGTAAACAAGTGGGGAACTTTTTAACACTCAACAGCAAAATGTTAGGGGCTGCAATAGCTATCATACAACTTGTGGAAAAGGCTGAGGGTGGTGAGGATGGGAATGCTGCCAAACAACCCACAGTAAGGAGATGGAGAAGCGTATACAGACCCAGGGAAACCTACCAAGGGTTACATGAGCTGGAGATAGTGAAGTGCTATAGGGTGGACAGGGACCTCCTACAGCAGATTGTTGAGCTGTGCCAGCCATGCCTGACACACAGAACTAACAGAGAGGAACCCATCCCAGTGGAAATGAAGGTATGTGTAGGCCTAAGAATACTAGCTACAGGTACCTTCCAAAGGTGAACTGGGGATATGATAGGGATCTTACAGGCATCAGCATCCAGGGTACTCCACCAGTTCCTGGATGCCATGGCAGCACATGTCAGTGAGTACGTATATTTCACCCTCACCCATGAGGCGTTGGCCAGCAGTATGCATCTCTTCCACCAAATAGCAGAATACCCTGAGGTAGTGGGTGCAATAGACTGCATGCACATATGCATCAAACACTACCCGGTGAGCAGGGTAGGGTCTACATCAACCACAAGGGCTTCCCCTCCATCAACTGCCAGGTCATGTGTGATGCCCTGGGCATAATACTGAACATGTGTGCTGGTTGCCCTGGAAGTTATCACGATTCCCACATCTGGAATCTTACGCAGCTGTACCAGAAATTTGCCAGTGGGGACATCCCACATGGTCACCTAGTGGGGGATGCTGGATACGCATTGGAGCTGTGGCTGATGACACCCATCAGAAATGCACACACACCTGAACAAGAACTCCATAATGAGGCACATGCACAAACAAGAATCATAATTGAGCATGTGTTTGGGATGCTCAAGTCACGGTTCCAGTGCCTGGACACATCCGGTGGAGCCTTGCAGTACTCACCAACTACATGTACTCAAACCATCCTTGTATGTGCCATTCTACACAATATGATCCTGCGGAAACAGCTACAGCAGGAGCAGCAAGGGGCAGGGCCATATAGCGCCCCACCAATTACAAGGCCCACACAGGCACAGAGTGACTCGGAGGAGGAACAACCTGAGCCTACCACAGTAGGCAGAAGGAGGCGTACCCAGTATGCCCTGGCCCTGGCAAAGAGGCAATGCATAGCACATACACTGACATGGTAGAGACCCAGGGAATAGCACTTTTCTCTGACTCTCACATGCATTAAAAGGGATGCCAAACAGTACACTACTTGTGCCTAACCATACATAGGCAATGTACTACATGCATCCGACATAGGCAGCCCTGCAGCACCACCTGCAATACTGGGACACCCACAAGATAAGGGACTCACACATGCCAGTCATCACATACCCAACAACAGTCACAGCCAGCAGAACAGGTGTAGAGAAACACAAACAAATGCCATACTATGGCCTCTGAATGAGGGGTATGGGTGACCCCCACCCAGATCTACACAGACAGACTACAGCAGGCCAGGTAGTGGGATGTCAGTTGTGATGGCTAGGAAGTCAGAAACAAATGTATTTGCAATCAAAAGATAAGAATGGAAGTACACCAGTATGGCGTAGCCAGCACAATGGGTAAGACTACTGACTGAAATGGACTACAGGACATACCACTACAGTCCCAGCAAATGTATACAACTGTCAGGTGTGCCCCCCACCCCACATAGAAATACAGTAACAGTCAGGTGTGCCCCCCCAATCCTGTGTAGAAACATAGAAATAATCAGGTGTACCACCCGCTATGCAGACATGTTGCGACAGTCAATGCCAAATAATTGGTGGATACCTTGCAGACACAACATGCCACCTGTCGGTGTACAACACAAAGGTCAGCTGTGCAGTACAAACCACTGGACATGTTCCACACATGTATAACAGACAGCCTTACAGGGCATGCTCACACACTTAATGAAAGCAATGTCAGTCATCCACATACTGAAAGGTCATACTGGGCATGCTCACACACTTCAACACATGAATGCCATCTATGCAAATACCAGTGGACCAGACACATGAATGCCATCTATGCAAACACCAGTGGACCAGACATATCCAGCAGTTGCAATAGTACCTGCAGACACATGGCAGTATGCAGCACTCATGCTTTGCACACACAGTTGACATATATGTAAGGACAACACACCATAATAAGCCAAAGCTAGATGGATATAGATGTGTGGAAGAGGGTGACCGTGACAAGGAGCCATCCACGCCTGTCCCACCAAGCACACAGCCAAAGGGCCTCAAACACATCAGTTGCAGATGTCACACACTGCAGTTACTAGGAACCAGTACCTGTCAGCACCACAGACTATGTGGTCCACGTTCCAGTTGCACAGCATGGCTGTACAAGGACATAGTTAGCTAGGTGCCCTAGACATGCACCTGTGACATATGATCCCGTGTGTGGCCACCTGTGGTGTGTCACCCCTACATGAATGGTGTATGGGCCATGCACACACTGGCCATCCCATAGTGGTACCCTGACAAGCCTGCTGAGGTGATCCAATGTGAAACACACCTTTGGGAGAGTTGTAGGCCAGTAATCTCTGTGGCACATCCCATAACTATGTACTGCTGTAACGTGATAGACTAGTTAGGTAGGAGTTCTAACCCCAGACATGGCAACTGTGTGTGTGAGTGTGTGTCACTGTTTGTGTGTGTGTCTTTCTCTTACTGACTGTGTAGAGAGCAATGTTTTTAGCTTACTCACACCCCTTACATTTCACATACCCAACTTTGGCAAGGCTGCCGATGTCATCCACCTAGAAATACTCCCCTGGGAAAGATGTAGCCCAGTAATCTCCGTAACACATTCTGTAACTGCGTACTACTGTAGTGTGATAATGTAGTTAGGAAGGAGGTCAAACCCCAGCAGTGGCAACTGTGCGTGTGTGAGTCTGTGTGTGTCTGTCTGTCACTGACTGTGTAGAGAGCAATGCTTTTAGGCTACTCACACTCCTTACAAGTCAAATACCCTCCTTTGGCAAGGCTGCTGATGTCACGCAACTTGAAATACACCTCTGGGACGATCATAGCCTAGTAATCTCCTTAGCATGTCCCATAATATCGTATGGCCGTAGTGTGATTAAGGAGTTAGTTGGGAATTCTAGCCCCCAACCTTCCAACTGTGTGTGTATGCATGAATGTCTGACTGTGTAGAGAGCAATGCTTTTAGGTTACTCACACCCCTTACATTTCACATACCCAACTTTGGCAAGGCTGCCGATGTCACACACCTAGACATACACCTCTGGGAAGGTTGTAAACCAGTAATCAACATAGCATGTCCTGTAACTGCATACTGCTGTATTCTGAATTAGACATGTGGTTGGGCTCCATCCCTACACATGGCAGTTCTGGATGTATTGTGTGTGTCACTGTCTGTGTAGGGAGCAATGCATTTTAGGCTAGTCTCTCGCAGTCATTTCAAAGCCCTACTTTGGCAATCCTGCTGATGTCAGTCAGTGTGAAATACACTTTTGGGCAAGGACTACTCCAGTAATATCCATGCTGCATACTATAACTGCATAGTGCTGTAGTGTCATACACTAGTTAGGTAGGGGTTCTACTCCCAAACATGACAGGTTTGCCTGTGTGTGGGTGTGTGTGTGTGAGTGTGTGTTTGTAACCTGTATCCTGTGTAGAGGTGGTTGTGACTTGTGTGAAACCTGTGGCCAATGTGGTGCAGGTTTTGCATATTTCTTACATGGTGGCCATACTATATATCACAATGTCCACTGTACAGGAATAACACATGTGATATGGCTGAGAGGCCGTGGTGCAGAGCCATACCTAGACATGTGACGTCAAGGCCAGGCACCACACTTAGCAACCCCAGTATTACCCAGAGCACACTCTCACCCCATGTATCATATACACACACATGCCTAGGTAACAGCCAATATGTGAGTAGTACACTGCATATTGGCCACTGATAGTAACTATGGAGTGACAGCGGTGGGCCACAGAGGGCATGACACCCAGTCCATTTGTCCAATATGCACATACGTGCAGACAGTGCACCTCTTCCATGTTCTCCAATGGACAACTGCACCACCTGTGGTGCCATCACATGTGACCCACAATGGACATACCATGCCTGACAACATGCCTGTATGGACAGTTGCCACTGACACCAAGGAATGCTGATAGCATGCACCCCATGTAGGTGCAGGGTAAAGCTGCTGGCCATTACCAGCTCCTGCCACAGGTGGGCAGGACTGGCACATCTGATGATAATCTGTGTTCACAACATGGGCCGGACACCCCAGGTACAGTTCCACATGTCACCGTACATGCATGTGAGAGGTGTGCACATCCCAGACACCGTCCATGTCATGGACGAAAGAACACAGACACGGCAAGCAATGCACAGCATTGCCCACACACAGTAAGCCAGTTGACCAGATGGGGGATACAGTACCCGCCTGTGTGGGCAAAGGCAGACACTACATCCCTGAGCCACAATGCAGACCATCATCATGTGGCCTGATGCCAAGGTACATCCATCGCCTAGCTGTGGACAGCTGTCTGGCACAGCTGAACACCACACACCTGTGCAGGCATGCACACATGCATGTCAGTAGTGGCACCCTGTGTGTTTGTGTGTGTTGCATGCTGCAGATGTTCACATCCACACTCCCTACAACACAACCCCCATGGGCATACTGCAGCATGCTGTCTGATGTCTGACACCTTTCCATACCCTTCACCCATACAACACCTGTATGACCTGTGTGGTGCATGGGATACCTGCACAGTGATGTGATGTGGCAATCCCACAACTGATGAGTTGTAATCTGGCCCTGCCACATGTGTCAATGTGTGTGTTTCCTTGTGAGAGTGTGGCTGTGTTGACACTGGCACCTGTTCATGCCGACAGGCATGTGTATGTCATCTACCATACAGCTACTGTATCCCTGTTGCAGATGTCACTCACCATCACATATATTTTCTGAGTGCTCCACAACAGGTAACCCATGTGGCACATCCAATAATTGCAGTGAACTGTGATACCACTACATAGTTGTCAGGGGTTTGATACCCTGTGCTGCTAGGTGTGTGACACAACCATGCTTCAGTTTTACCCTCCCACCCCTCCCTGGCACATATTAGCCTCTTTCTGCATCCCCCTCTCAGGTGGGCGTGGAGACCTACACCTGCTTTGCTTAGGTAGCAGCATGTGTAATGTAAGTAATGTTCATGATCAGCTGATGGCCTCTGTATGAATCACAGCACTCCCCTAGCTGACTGCATGTGAAACAGCTGTGGTAACAGCCCCATCACCAATTGTATGGAAACACACTTCAACACCCAGGAACATCATGGTGGTGTTTGCCTTTTCACCTACTGTAAGTAGGAATTAGATCTGTTCTGTGCCACGCAGCATCCTAGATGGATTGGGGTGTAACTCTAACAACATACACCGTGGAAACAGTGCAACAAATGGGAGGTGAATGTGCCTGACGTGACTACAGACTGTAAGTACTGCTATGCTGCATTTGGAGTAATATTGCTTTCACAGTGTTTGTGTGGATATGGCTGATGTACATGCCTCAATACCTGCCGTGTCAGTTCCATGTTGATGGGGAATCTCCATCTGTAGGGTCATCTGCAGCCTGGGCAGTGTTGTGTCCATGGTTGCATGTGTCACCCATGGAGCATCTAGCTGTCGACTGCTGAAGGTAGTGTGAGGGTTGCAGTCAGTAGATGGAGAAAGCTGTGGTAGTCACAGATGTCATATCCCTCAAAAGACATATGTTGCAACAACCCTGTAACAACAGTAAATGTATGTGGTCATCACAGCAACATGTCAATATTGGTCCTGTGTATGTGCTCCCAGCCACACCTCTGTCAACCTTTGCACATATGTCATGCATGAAGTGGTGCATATGTGCTGTACACCATACTTTGTGGCATCATATCTGAGAAAAAGCCGTTGATATATCTGACTGGTACACATGTTATGTACAGTTCGGGTTACATTACATTATATTACCTGCACATTCTGAGGATGTTCGTACAGTACTGAGGTCTGTGTACCCATGATGAATGTCGACAGTGTGTTTAGTGTTGATATGTACCTTATCCTGTGTACAGACTGTGGTAGATGACATTGTTCTAGTTCCCCTACTATCAGATGTTACATGCTGCCCCACTGCATGGTACTGTAGTGGCGTACATGTTTGTAGGGCCATAAACACGTGTCCCATACCACAGACAGCCACCAGACCAAACTGTGTAGCAGGCCAGTATATGTAGGGCAGTCTGTGAGTGGCACATATGAGGATGGTGTCAAACACATAGTCCATATATTGTAATACTATGCTAGCTAACCATATGTGGCTGTGGCTGTGTTCACATTGGTTGTGGATATGCACTGTCACACAGGTGTATTCTACCCTGTTGTGACATGCCTGTGGAGCCTGCTTTATATGCAGGTACATGTGCATTCCCACTTGGGAGGTGTAGGCCAGTGTGGAGCCAGTCTGCCTGCAGCCTGCACAGTGCATTGTGACATGCCTAGCAGCTGAGTGTACCAGCCCAGTGGGATGTCATAGGTTCATAGGTTCATACTAGGCTATCTGCCCTAGGGCATTTATAAGCCTAGCCAGAGTGTGTGTGGCTTTCACCACCTGATGTACCCTGTTGCGATGCTCCCATCCATATTTGCAGTGTCAAATGTTCAACCCATTGGCACATCCAAATTGCACGAACTGTGATACCACTAAAGGTCAGTGGGTTTGATACCCTGTGGCTAGGTGTGTACAAACCATGCTTCAGTTTTACCCTCCACCCTCCTGGCAATATCCTTTTCTGCATCCCCTCTCAGGTGGGTGGAGACCTACACCTGCTTGGCTTGGTTTTGAGAGTGTAATGTATAATTCGATCAGCTGATGGCCTCTGTATGAATCACAGACACCCTAGCTGATTGCATGTGAAACAGCTGTGGTAACAGCCCCATCACCAATTGATGGAAACACTTTAGCCCTTACTTGGTGGTGTTTGCCTTTCAACTGTGCAGGTGGGTTAGGTCTTCCAGCATCCCAGATGGATTGGGTGTACTCTAACAACATACACTGTGGAAACAGTGCAACAAATGGAGGTGGATGTGACCTCATGACAGGTAAGCAATGTAAGGTCATTTGGAGTAATTTGGCTTGTGTTGAATGTGGATATGGCTGATGTACATGTCTCAATACCTGCATAGTTCTCTGTTGATGGGGAATCCCATCTGTGGTCATCTGCAGCCTGGGCAGTGTTGTGTCCATGGTTGCATGTTCCGGACATCTAGCTGTCGACTGCTGAAGGTAGTGTGAGGGTTGCAGTCAGTAGATGGAGAAAGCTGTGTGTCACAGATGTCATATCCCTCAAAGGACATATGTTGCAACAACCCTGTAACAACAGTAAAATGTGGTCATCACAGCAACATGTCAATATTGGCCTGAAATGATGCTCCCAGCCCACTTGACCTTTGACATATGTCATGCATGAAGTGGTGCATATGTGCACCACACTTTGTGGATCATATCTGAGAAAAAGCCGTTGAATATCTGACTGGTACATAATGGGTTTACATCTAATGTATTTACCTGCACATTCTGAGGATTTGTCAGTATTGCTAGGTCAGGTAGGCTGTGAACGGTGTTAGTGTTGATATGTACCTTATCCTGTGTACAGACTGTGGTAGATGACATTGTTCTAGTTCCCTATACAGATGTTACATGTGCCCACTGATGGTCTGTAGTGGTCCATGTTTTGTATGAGTCCATTAATCCTCCACAGACAGCCACCAGACCAAACTGTGTAGCAGGCCAGTATATGTAGGGCATCTGTGAGTGGCACATATGAGGATGGTGTCAAACACATAGTCCATATACTGTAATACCATGCTAGCTAACCATATGTGTAGGCTGTGTTCACATTGGTTGTGGATTGCTGTCACACAGGTGTTCTCGTTGTGACATCCGTGGAGCCTGCTTTATAGCAGGTACATGTGCATTCCTTGAGATGTAGGCCACCTGGGCAGCTGCCTGCAGCCTGCACAGTGCATTGTGACTTGCCTAACAGCTGAGTGTACCAGCCCAGTGGGATGTCATGTGCAGATACTAGCCAGATGTCCCGCTGCTGGACCTCCCCTAACAGTCATGTATGTCAGACAGGGCAGTGGGATACAGTGCAGATGTATGTCAATACCTATTGTGTAGTATGTGGCCATGGCACCCCCTGTACCCAGTGGTCGGCACCGCTACAGGCCAGGCAGGGATGTGTGTGAATGCATGACCCATGGTGGGACATTATATACTAGTCATTATGTGTTATACCCATCTACATGTGGCCATCCACATCCATATATTACCAGCATGGTACACATGTGTAGCACTAAGGGCTTATATGTATACCTTTGGACTGTGGCCAGACTGTGTCAGACCCCACATATTGGCTATTATCTCTGCTGCAGTCCACAGTAGCATTACATGCTAGCAGCTGTACTGTACACTGATGCCCTTTGATGTCGCTCTAGCAACCAATGGTAATATATATGAGCAGATGCGACTCCGCCACACACACACCATGTCTGGTGAAGATCCCCAAATGACAGTAGCAATAGCTCACTAGTATACCTGTTGGAGATACCTGACATCCCCTGCAACTACCACATTGGGAAACATAATGGCTGGGGTTGGCCTACACTCTGGCGTCAAGGGAAATATGGTGGGAATATATGTACATATACATATCCAGATAGCCAGATATATGATTACACATGTGTACTACAATCTATTTAACACTGTCATGGCAAACCACCCATTATTTATCCCTACATCATGTGTGCTATGGTCCCATTACATCCCCTCTGTGTGATGGGCATCCATCCTGTGTGTGCAGAAAAGTACTTTAACAGCATGTAGCAATGCCCCCATACAGGAGAACCAGCACACCAGAGCAGCCAAGCATATTTGTAAGAGGGGACCAGGGGAAGTACAGACAGACTGTGAGTGGAGTTGTGTTAAGGCTTTGTACAGTAATTGGTGTTGCAGGTGGGGCATATACTAGTTTGCCATGGAATGCAGTCCATCTGCATAGCACACAACTGTGGGCCTACCCTCATGCCAGCCAGAGCTGTGCCTATCATGCCTTGTCTGTCCACCACACAGGTCTTGTGCCAGATAATACACTGGCAATGTGTGTGTTGCGTGTTACTGGTACATGGCTACATTCATGGCCATCCATACCAGCAATTCCCTGACTTAGGGTATGTTACAGACTATCTTGTAACACCTGCACCTTGCATAGTGTATGGCAATAGTTGTCCAGATATGTGCCTGCATTCAAGCCTATGTCCGTCACCTACATACCAAGCTGTGCACATATGTCATATTGTTGGTGGTTGATCCATAGTGGACTGGGAGTATAACACACTGCCATGTCTGCCAGCAGTCCACTGCCATTGTAACCCCCACAAATATGGTGGGGATAGGGCCATATATGAGTGGGCGCCACTTACACAATACATGTGTGCCCTCATGCACTGCAGAGCCCAGTGTATGTAACAGCGGTATATGGCCCCAAGGTGGCCATTGAGTCTAGGGGAGAACTGCAGAAGACCTAAGCTGCTATAAAATGTGGGGGTATCAGGGCTGAGCTGCCTTAAGGCACCTGGATGTACAGTACCATATACTTCACCTATATACACATTACTGACATAGATCTGGGTACTGCAGGACTACTGCCCCCTGCATACAAACTGTTCTGTGTGTTGGTGTGCTCGTGATGGTATCAGTTATGCCATGTTATGTAGCAGTTACAACCCATGTGGTCATAAGATGTCTATACCACCTACTGTGTTTGTACAGTGTGTAGATAGAGGCTACTGAACTACACACCTGGAGTACATACTGGTTGATTTACAGGGTATCCTGTGGCCCAGTGTGTCTTCTTCCCATTGTACAATGTGAATGGCTTGACCTGGACAAGGCTGTGAACCTTTTCAGCCTACTGTATGAGTGTAACTGGTCCACTGTAGCATCACTCCATTGATATAGTTGTCAGTGTCTGAACAGCTATATGTTATAGCATGTAGAACTGTAATAGTACATGATGGCAGGTTACCATATCTGCAAACCTGTGGGTGTTGTTTCACCTATGACCTCTCTGTGGGTGTATGTTACAGGCAACGCTTTTCATTTGTGTGGGTGGCACATACACTGCCCAGTCGTTCAGGGGTCAACTGTAGACATAGTGGCTGTTCCATATTGTGTGCATCTACCACTTATGTATCGTACTTTACATATAACTGCGTGTGTATGTGTAGTCACATGTATATGGGAGAAGACAACACACACACACATACATATATATATATATATATATATATATATATATATATATATATATATATATATATATATATATATGTATATGTGTATGTGTATATATATATATATATATATATATATAAATATATATATATATATATATATATATATATATATATATATATACAATTATAAATATGTATACCTGTATCTGCATATCTGTGTCTGTGTATCTAAAGCCTGGTAATATTGATGGCTTCCACATAATACATTCCCCATGGGAGCCAGAGTGTACTGCATGATATGTTAGCAATAACAGCCTGAAATCATACAGGTGGGATGCAGTACAAGTAACATTGTGTGCCCATGTTGCTACTGGCCCTGGTTATGGGATCTCCAACACTTGGTAGTGTATTGCAGGGCAGACATGTTTGGCTGGGGGGATGCCTATTTATATGACTCTTATAGTGTGTGGTGCCTTTCAACCCCCTTAAAGTAACATGTAGCCTGTTACACTCAACTCCCTAACAGCTACATGTGCCTTGCAATACCAGCACAACAGTGTTGCACCAATGGGTTGGTAGGCATGGGAATCCCATTGAGGACTGTCACGTGTGTGTATATGTACATGTGTGCATATCTGTAGGGTACACTGGTCCAAGTCCACATACTCCTATTACAATACACATTGCCACACAGTAGTATGGACATTGTTGTTGCCCATAGGTGTGGCAACACAATGCAACAGCCTACTATGCCTGTGGCATGTGCATCACATGCATATCCCTGTGTTACCACTGATGTGATATGCCTAGATTGTTTTTGCGTTGTGGCCAGTGTGTGATAGTGGGTATGTCAGAGTATCAAGATGGGTTCTAGTGTATACAATATCCAGTGGGGGATTTGGGCTCTGTGTACACTGTCTTTACACCATGTTACACCTGGTATATGGCCCACGTACCACTCTCAGGTGGCCAGTGTCACCATCACCCATACAGGTAACAGATAACAGGATACAACCCAGTTACACATGTGATGTGTGCAGCCTACCTGTAACATATTGGACACATGAACTAGTTAGTTAGCAACTATACAACCAGGTCTCTAAGATGTGTGTCTACCTGTTATGTATCGGTCAATGTGTATATGATGGTATGACACACTATGTATTCATCATATGCAAACATTACATCCCTCATTACCATATTATACATGTCTGTGGATGGTCTGCATGTAGCACGTGACCTGTTACATATCTCACCCTACAGATGGTGTCACGTGTGCAATGCCACACAATTCAGTAGCACTACTTACCCAGATTGGGGTCTAGACACAGTGTCACCAAGTCAGGATGTGTGTGTGTATGTGGATAGGTTGACATAAAGGTGCAGATTATACCTGTACCAGCAGGCCTGTGGTCACATTTGCATGGCCAATAACTGTTATACATACCTGTGGCATGTGTACAACTGTACACCACATATGTCATGGCCATGGTGTCACCACACTGACATACCCCTGTGGAATATGACTGTGGACCATCTTCCTGCTGACACATGTATGCCTGCAGCACAAATGGATGACAGTATGGTGATATCAATTGGTGTTACCAACAGCTGAGATGCATCATAGCTGCATGGCTACACTACCTAACATGTATGTAGTACACATTACCCATGAATACATTCTACACTGCAATACATTGCAGCACCCTATTACAGTCACTGTGTGCATCAGAACCTTGTTAGCCTGTCACTGCATCGATGTTATGGATGACAGGAATGTGGCACAGGTATCATCATATGCACAGGGTGTGTTGCAGGTGTGCCAGAGGCCAAGGGTGGTCCAAACATGTGTCACCATGTCTGTGGGAGAGGGGTGTGTTTTTTTGATTTGGGCATGGTGATGTGGTGTGTGTTGGTATGGGGTCACCCTAGGTGTGGTTGCATAGTGTGTGGGTAAGCATGCATACAGTTCTGCCATGTGGCTGCCCTATATGGGTAATGTTGGACAGCTGCAGACCATACCTGTCAGGGTGTGCAGTTCAGTGCCTCCATCCACGGACATGCTGACTGTGCCTGCCAGGGGTTCCATGGGCACGTGCAGGTACAGACCTTGAGGTGCTACTTTCCCCTGATTACATATGTCCACTGGAACCATGTCCCACCTGGGCCTGGCCAGGGCCATGTGCACGTGGCCTGCTGTGGTGTGGTGTGGACAGCAGCCCCTGTAGTGTGCTGGGGTTGGTGCTGCCAGTACGAGAGCAGCTGTGCATCCTGGCATGTCCACATTGACTGCCAGCTGCTGGTGTCTCTGGCCTATGTCCATGTGGCCATTGCACCACTCCCACCACATGTTCTAGCACAGACATACCATGGTCGAGGAGGCCAACCATCTCAACCCACCATCTATCCATGACCTCGGTATATTCACTGAAGGCAACAGCGAGTTCATGGAGGTTGCCATTTACAGCTGTGAAAGCAGACCTCTGCAGCCTCAGGACCTGTATGGAGTGCATTTCCATACGTGTCTGTGCCTCCATTACAGCCTGAAACATGCTCCTGGTGGTACCAGTTGTCTGTCCTCTGCCAGGGGCAGGATGACCTGCGGTCCTCCCATGAGCACCACGGTATATCTGCCGATGTGGTGGCCTTCCGGACATCCAGCTATGCCGACTATGACTCGACACAGTTGGCATGGACACCACACTTTCCTGGTCATTGCCACCAAGCGCCAACTGTCCCTCTGCTATGACCACATGTGATGGGGTTTGTAGGGGCACTGTAACTGTGTGCGGGCTTGGGGTGGCTGAGGGTGTGACACATGTTGATGCAGTGTTGGCCTCTGCAGAGACACGTAGACTGCAACAGTCCCATCCACCTGTGCCTCACCTGTACCTTTATCATCATTGGTGTATGTAGGCACACCTACCTCAGTATGCATACAGGAGGGACCCCTGACCCACCTTGCCACCTGTGGAGGAAACAAATACACATGCCTATTTATATGACTCTTATAGTGTGTGGGGCCTCTCAACCCCCTTAACGTAACATGTAACCTGTTACACTCCACTCCCTAACAGCTACATGTGCCTTGCAGTACCAGCACAACAGTGTTACACCAATGAGTCAGTAGGCATGGGAATCCCATTGAGGTCTGTCACGTGTGTGTATATGTACATGTGTGCATATCTGTAGGGTACACTGGTCCAAGTCCACATACTCCTATTACAATACACATTGCCACACAGTAGTACGGATATTGTTGTTGCCCATAGGTGTGGCAATGCAATGCAACAGCCTACTATGCCTGTGGCATGTGCATCACATGCATATCCCTGTGTTACCACTGATGTGATATGCATAGGTTGTTTTTGCGTCATGGCCAGTGTGTGATAGTGGGTATGTCAGAGTATCAAGATGGGTTCTAGTGTATACAATATCCAGTGGGGGATGTGGGCTCTGTGTACACTGTCTTTACACCATGTTACACCTGGTATATGGCCCACGTACCACTCTCAGGTGGCCAATGTCACCATCACCCATACAGGTAACAGATAACAGGATACAGCCCAGTTACACATGTGCTGTGTGCAGCCTACCTGTAACATATTGGACACATGAACAAGTTAGTTAGCAACTATACAACCAGGTCTCTAAGATGTGTGTCTACCTGTTATGTATCGGTCAATGTGTATATGATGGTATGACACACTATCTATTCATCATATGCAAACATTACATCCCCATTACCATATTATACATGTCTGTGGATGGTCTGCATGTAGCACGTGACCTGGTACACATCTCACCCTACAGATGGTGTCATGTGTGCAATGCCACACAATTCAGTAGCACTACATACCCGGGTTGGGGTCTAGACACAGTGTCACCAAGTCAGGATGTGTGTGTGTATGTGGATAGGTTGACATAAAGGTGCAGATTATACCTGTGCCAGCAGGCCTGTGGTCACATTTGCATGGCCAATAACTGTTATACATACCTGTGGCATGTGTACAACTGTACACCACCACATATGTCACGGCCATGGTGTCACCACACTGACATACCCCTGTGGAATATGACTATGGACCATCTTCCTGCTGACACATGTATGCCTGCAGCACAAATGGTGATATCAATTGGTGTTACCAACAGCTGAGATGCATCATAGCTGCATGGCTACACTACCTAACATGTATGCATTACACATTACCCCTGAATACATTCTACACTGCAGTACATTGCAGCACCCTATTACAGTCACCGTGTGCATCAGAACCTTGTTAGCCTGCCACTGCATCGATGTTATGGATGACAGGAATATGGCACAGGTATCATCATATGCACAGGGTGTGTTGCAGGTGTGCCAGAGGTGGTCCAAACATGTGTCACCATGTCTGTGGGAGAGGGGTGTGTTTTTTTGATTTGGGCATGGTGATGTGGTGTGTGTTGGTATGGGGTCACCCTAGGTGTGGTTGCATAGTGTGTGGGTAAGCATGCAATAAGTTCCGCCATGTGGCTGCCCTATACGGGTAATGTTGGACAGCTGCAGACCATACCTGGCAGGGTGTGCAGTTCAGTGCCTCCATCCATGGACATGCTGACTGTGCCTGCCAGGGGTTCCATGGGCACATGCAGGTACAGACCTTGAGGTGCTACTTTCCCCTGATGACATATGTCTGCTGGAACCATGTCCCACCTGGGCCTCGCCAGGGCCATGTGCATGTGGCCTGCTGTGGTGTGGTGTGGACAGCAGCCCCTGTGGTGTGCTGGGGCTGGTGCTGCCAGTACGAGAGCAGCTGTGCATCCTGGCATGTCTACGTTGACTGCCAGCTGCTGGTGTCTCTGGCCTGCGTCCACGTGGCCATCGCACCACTCCCACCACATGTTCTAGCACAGACATACCACGGTCGAGGAGGCCAGCCATCTCAACCCACCATCTATCCATGACTTCGGTATATTCACTGAAGGCAACAGTGAGTTCATGGAGGTTGCCACTTACAGCTGTGAAAGCAGACCTCTGCAGCCTCAGGGCCTGTATGGAGTGCATTTCCATACATGTCTGTGCCTCCATTACAGCCTGAAACATGCTCCTGGTGGTACCAGTTGTCTGTCCTCTGCCAGGGGCAGGATGACCTGCGGTCCTCCCATGAGCACCACGGTATATCTGCCGATGTGGTGGCCTTCCAGACATCCAACTATGCCGACTATAACTCGACACAGTTGGCATGGACACCACACTTTCCTGGTCATTGCCACCAAGCGCCAACTGTCCTTCTGCTATGGCCACATGTGATGGGGTTTGTAGGGGGCACTGTAACTGTGTGCGGGCTTGCGGTGGCTAAGAGGGTGCTGACACATGTTGATGCAGTGTTGGCCTCTGACAACCCCACCTGTGCCTCACCTGTCCTTTCATCATCATTGGTGTCTGTAGGCACACCTACCTCAGTATGCATACAGGAGGGACCCTGACCCACCTTGCCACCTGTGGGGGAAACAAATACACATGTTAAGACCTGTACAGCAGTGCATAACAGTACACACACTCACACACATTCACAGTGACAGCCACCTTACTACCTCACCTTTCCTGAGTTTGCAGACAGTCCCACAGTCAATTGCATATGTTCTCCTTCCTGCATGGCACTTGCTAATATAGACACATCACTACAGCCCATTAACATATCATCCCTCTCCATGCCTACACGTGTGGTTACCACACCTGACATGTTACTCCATCACCTCCCTGACCTGAGTGGAGTAGGTTGTGCATAGTCTCACTGCTGTCACCCTGCATTACCCTGTGTATGGGCAGTAATGGTGTACGAGGCCCCTATATGGTTGGGGCTGCTACATTCACTACATATGTCACACACCAGAGCCTCATACTACAGTCTTGCTCAGTCCATGCCACATCTACTGCACAAGCGACCCATCATGCGGACAACAGTACTACCTGGATACACTCACTGATGTGCTGTGGTAATTCCCCATTGCATTTGTAGTGCTGCATATGTAGGTAGCCGGTTACCTATCTGCTGCTGGTAATATGATGTGTATACCTGGTATGTACTGCACCTCCCAATGTATGCTCCATGCTACAGACCTTGTTATGCTATCAGCTGTCCTGTGTTCACATACCTGACAGGTTGTCCTGGTGTCCCATGTCTCACTCCATGTACAGCACAATCCCAAGTGGAAGTACCGCCACATGGTCAATCCTACTATTGCCTGTGCATACATGGACACACACACATCCACCCACACATCTGACATGCATCATCCACACTCCACTAGATTGCACTTACGAACATAACCGAGTCACACGCACACGCACACACACACACACACACACACATACACACACACACACACACACACACACACACACACATACACACTCCTACATGTGCAGTTGCACAACCTTTATACTCACAGTCCTCCCATTAGCCTTCTGTCAACATGCATTACATATGGAGCTCAACAGCATGTAGTTCAACTATAGTGACATCATGCTAGTGGCAGTATACACGTGTGTGAGGCATGGGCTTTGTTGGCAGGTGATGACCCCTCCCCATGTTAACACTGCACCCATGTACAAAGTGTTACTGTGGACCTGTTCTGCACCCTGCATTGTACTGTGCACCAGCAGGTGTAGAAACTATTGATGCATCTGTAGTACTGTGTCAGTTATGTCAACTCCAATGCTCACAGCCCCTTTGTGTTGTAGCAACACATACCTGTGATGATATGTGAACAACTATCAGTTGTAGATGCCTGATGTCTGTGTTACAGATCACAACATCAGCATTGCATGTATGACCAATGCATGTATGATCAGTACATGACTATTACACTGACAATCAGCGGACCTTACCATGGCTGTAAGGGGTGCCCTGAACATGTCCCAGACCTCTGCATGGTTGCAAGGTCTACTCGTGCACATCCCTTGGAGTGCACACACTGCTGTCATGAGTGCTGTGGGGTCAGGGTTATGTCTGCAACGTTTACTTAACTTGATTGTGTGCAGCTGCAACCATGGTGGTGTTGAGTCACACATGTCCTACTGAGGGCCGTGTGTCCTGCCACATGTCACATCCCTGTGGACACATTGCACATTGACAGGATGTTAGTTATCTTGCATGTGCCTGTTGTACCCTTCCGATACCTGAGCATGGTCTTTACTGTGATGCAGTGCATTTCTCAGCAACAAAACATGAATGTGTACAGCATGCAGTATGGGTAAGTGTGTTAGACGTGTGCATGGGGGATAGCCCATAGCTATTA
Source organism: Protopterus annectens (assembly GCF_019279795.1). NCBI lineage: Eukaryota > Metazoa > Chordata > Ceratodontiformes > Protopteridae > Protopterus > Protopterus annectens. The sequence continues at coordinate 1,947,208,806 of NC_056725.1, read as the reverse complement.
CATGCCCAGTTTATCATCATGCATGAACATGAACCATACTCATCGGCTATGAGCTGCTGCCGTGGTGGTATCCTGGAGGGACCTACATAGGAGTGTGAGAAAGCCGATGTTAGTGACCACAGCTGTGGCATTCATAACAGTTGAGTGCAGCATTACATTGCATCAACAGTAGAATTACACAATATTACAGCTTATACACAACAGTTTATTACTACTACACGCAACAGACTATGTATATGGCATCTCAGTTTTGCATGATGTACCTGTACAGATGCAGATACATACACATGAGTGGTGTACTGATGTGCCCTGGGGCCTTACCTGCACGCTCCTCAACTGGTGTGTCGTTGGCACCCATTGCCAAGATGTGCCCTACCAGGTGTTGATGTTGCAGGCAGACAGGTGCCACTAGGCTGCTGAGAAGCTCCTCCACATAGGTGAGGGGTGGACGGGTGGGTTTCCCTCCCAGTTGTGAGGGGGTCCCCCTTACAGCAGCTGCACGTCGACATACATGGCAAAGCAGGTCAGTGCAATGATGCTGGACCTGCTCATAGCTGTGGTTATGCAGTCTGACATCACTGACCCTGTAGACTAGCTCGTTCCACAGGACAGTCCTCTCCTGCTGGTTGTGAGCTGTCCAGCCAAAAAGAAGTACGTAGTGCTGTACTAGGTGGTCGATGATGATAGCCATTTCAGTGGCACTGTATGCGGGAAGGTGACTATGCGACATGATTCCTGGAAGACATAAAGATGGAAACAGGTCTGAGCCACCCATACAGCAGGGTTACCATAGTTCTTAATACACATATATGTCTCCCCCCACTATATCAGCTACAATACGTTCACAGACTGCAATTGTGTCAGCTGCTTACCTACCATTGGGACATATGTTGTATTGTACCAAGCTTTGTGCTATGTGTATGTGCCATGTTTTGTGCTATGTGTTTGTAGCCATGCTCCCTGTGGGGACACTTATCTTTACTGGCCTGTTACAGACTATTTCACCTGCATGCCATTGTCAGTGCCACTGTATATATATATATATATATATATATATATATATATATATATATATATATATATATATATATATATATATATATATATATATATATACATACATACATATATATATATATATATATATATATATATATATATATATATATATATATATATATATATATACATCTATGTACATATATGTGCAGATATATGTTGTACGTTCTGGATATACCTATGTCTATATGACTGTCTGTATCTGTACACATACATGTCACATTCCGTATCACACAGATATGTGGAGTGCATACAGACATCCGGTCCGCATTCTGTAACTGCCTTTCATTCACAGCTGCACTGTTCTGCCTTGCTGCAACACAGACAGGTGCCACATCTGAATACAGCCTAACATTAGGGTGGTAACTATGGTGTGAGAGTGCTGGTACGCCTATTACACACCTATGGCATTTGTGCATGCTGTATTACACATTCACATGACTGTCCTGCAAGTGGTGTGCTCTGACACCCATGTGTCTATCATGACGGCAGTACATCCACCAACAGCTATTGTCCACACTAACATAACATACACAGATATTATGGCTGACATCTTTGTCATTTATTGCTGATCTGCACAGTTGGCGGGTATGTCCCACTGCTTACAGGGACAGACAGTATTGTCCAGAGCAGTTGTTCAGTGGGACATCATTACAGGGGCAACTACAGATGGCACATATCAGACATTCTACATCATAAATCCTAATAATCTATACTACCACATACTACATTAAATTACATACAGTTATGTTTTACATACCTTTTAGTGTTTGGATGGGTGTGACACCTTCCCGGTTGTGGCCTGTAGTTATTTGTTCCCCACTGTGTGAGTTCCATTTTGTATGTTTGTTTTTGTTTTCCTTTCCATTTTTTTTTCTTTCTCTCTCTCTCTCCCTCTCCAGTAGAGCGAATGAGTTGGTTTGAATGGATTCCAGCATGGCTTTTGTAGGTGATGCACATGATCAGGTGATGGGCTCTGCACCACTCAGTGTGCAACAGTTGTTGACTGCGTGCAGCCTGCTGTGTAGTGATTCTGTTAACCATCGTCATGGTAACCCAGTACTATAAATTGCTTACTCATGTGGGCTTTGTCCCTTCACCTTTCCAGTATGGAGGACATCCTTCCTGTATGTGGGCAGCAGTGTTACAGATGACAAGTTGCAGTACCTATTACAGCGGGGCTTGCAGACACAGGACAACTACACAATCTTAATAGATTCATAGATTCATAGATTAGTACTAAGCTAACTGCCCTTGCGAGCCATTTTAAGCCTAGCCAATTATCCCTTGTGAGACTCAAACCCTGCACCTTGTGTTACAAGGCAAACACCTTAACCATTAGGCCACCCTCCCAACCCCTAAGAAGTTCCAGACCTACAGACAGAGCGTGTAGTGTTGTTATGTGCTTTGTATATTGCTGGTCTTGCAGTGTTTGTGTGTACATAGTAGTTTAGGATGGAATGCAGTCTGTCTGCATAGTTCTCAACAGTGGGCCTATCCACATGATTGCCAGAGGATTGTATGCTTTCGCCTGTGCAGCACACAGGGCTTGTCCTAGATATATCCCCGGCAATCTGTCTGTTGCATGCCATCAGTACTTGGCTACTTCCAGTTGTGTTTCTGATGTGTTATTCTTGCATAAGAGTATGTTGCAATGAATCCTGTAACACCAGTAATGTGCAGGGTGTGTAATAGCAATATTACGAGTATGGCCCTGTGTTCCTGCCTCTGTCCTCCACATATATGGCTGGCTTTGTCCTGCTGTGATATGGTTAGGGGTTGTTTGGTATTGGCTTATCATAATATACTGCTAGCATTCCTGCTATCATCCCAGTTATATCATGGACTCCCATAACATTTGTTGGTCAGGGTCCATACATGTGACAGATACATAGACATTACCCCAGGTAATAAATGTTCCCCTAGGCCTTGACTACGGGGTGTGCCTGACTGCTGCCGAACTGCATTTGTTTATTGTTACCTATCTTGATGGCAAATCCTCTGTCCACAGTTGTACGAATTTGTGGGCCTGGCCTGGACAGCATTGTATGTTATATAGCCACACTGTCTGCATCTACTTTTCTGTGTGGGCCTTGCATTCCTCATGGATTAAATAAGTGCAGATCTATGTGTTGTCGGTAATGGCATACATTACTGTAAAATACACCATTAAAGGTTGTCTGTGTATACATATCTGTGTGTCGTCTCATTTCCTTTGAATACTGAGTGGTCTATGTGTAATTCAGTACACCTGTGCAAGTGTAAATGTCATTCAGTTGGTTATACAGCAAAACGATGTTGTTATACCAAATTCACACAGAAAATAGAATGTGCTGCAGTGGGACTCGAACTGAGATTGCATGCATGGTAGGCAGATGCTCTGACCACTACACTATTGCAGTTCTGCATAATTTGCATATTTCTACCTTAATGTCATACCCATGCTCCCTTTCCCCGAGCTCCACGTACACAGCATCCATCCATTCTGCAGTTGTTAGCCCTGCCATACCACACCTCCACACATTTCCCTCTCTGCAAATCTCTGTACTCCTCCATATTAGTGTCTCGATGCAATCTTCTGCAGACTCTTCATCCATTTAGTCCATGTACGTTCGAGCCTTCCCTTCATCCACCTCCGATACTGGTGGAAACATCGTTGTGACCCATAAAGTCTGGTGTGTCCCGGTAGGGATGGACCTGTTGTTGTGTCACAAGTACACTTTGCTGGCCTACACTGTTTCTTCCACTGGTAGCATCCTGCCAGGGTTTTGACAAGCAGTGGTTTAGGCACACACCAGACCAGCCTCATCTCCCTCTTCCGCGTATGAAACACGCCCCCACATCGTACCCCATTTACCATTCTTCTCTTCAGTATTATACAAGACTACTGTTCTCACAGTATGCATGGACAGACACTGTTCATTGATACACATAGACCGCTCAGAATACTGTGACTGAGCACTGTGCACATTTGTTGGTATTAATGTACATACTTACATACATTTCCTCTACTGTTGACTGACTGTGCCAAATGATATGTCTGTGATAACAGCAGCTGATTGTATTTCTACCATGCGTTCATGGTAACTCATTTGGACCATAGTGTGCAGGAGGGGGGGACTTGGGAGTGCTGATTATGTTGTTACTGGCCACGATGAGGGCTGTGGGGTACGGCATGCCTAAGGCACTGCAGGGGAAGTGTAGGCAGGTATGCACTGGTGTGTGCTTGGCTCAGACTTACTGACCTCCGGTTATGGCATCTTACACTGGGTTGGCCTCCACATTGCTTAACCAGTGTGGCCATTGCTTACCGCCACCCAAACAGTCGTACTCCCACTTGCTGCCGCATACCCATGTGCTACTTCATGTACATGTTGGTATTATACATGCTTAAGTCAGGTGTACATGTCAGGTATGACTGTTTATGAAGGTCAGTGTAAGGTTAAGTGGGATTCCAATTTAGCATTTCTGGATAGGTTACACGCAGGTATTCGGGTTAGGTTTAGTTATGCCATACCTGTGTTGTAGAGTAGATGTGAATAGTGGAGGTATAGGCGGGTAGGTGGAGGGGGATAGTTTAACTGTATAGTAGACTGTTCGACTGATTGTTGGTAGTGCAGGTTTGCAGGGTGTTGGGATATGTATGCGAGGCAAGATAGGAGGTGCCAGTGTCAGTAGATGGTGAAGGGGTATGGAGTGTTGCGGGGTGGTGGACTTCACCAGGTGGTGAGCAGATGGTGATCCAAGTGTGCTTGGATTTTCCCTTCATGTGTTATTTACATGTGTAGTCTGAGACAGCTGCGGTAATACACCTGAGTTGGAGGTTCCAGATTCTGCCAATATAGTTGTGTGGAGGGTGTCACCTACTTGTGACTGTGAACATTAATATGAATGCAACAGGGGTTGATAGGTAAGTGGTGTTATTGGGCCACACAGAGGGGCTGATAGTAGGGGACTTGTTCAGGGATGTGCAGGATGGCTGATGGTAAGGTCCACAGCTGGCCATTTCTTCTACAGCAACAGCTGTGTATATACCCTGCACTTGGGGGTAGGTCTGGACACTCACAACCCTGGGTGGGGACAGCAATAATACCTTGTGATGCCAATTAGTTCGGCTAGGATATTGCGACCATGTGTTCTTTGGTGTAATTTATTGGGTTTGCAATGACACATCTGGTTATTCCACCTATTGCCCTGTAAACTTGACATTGCTGCTGTGCGACTCATACGAGGCATGGCTGCTCGTTAGGTGTTGGGTCTGCCCAATGCACACTATTGCTTACATCCCAGAGGCGGTCCACATAAAACTGCTCCAGCCAACACCAGCACGCCTAGTCCCATAAATACATATCCATAGTTCTCCACCCACACCTCCTCTTCGGCACTCTTCCTTACTCCAGGTGCAGGTCGGGTCTGGCCACACCAGTCCACACTACCCACTCCCCACTTCTCGGAACCCATCACGTATGTTGCCTCGCCCCATGGATCATCAGGTTTCCCCAAACCTGTAGTCCGAGAACATGTGTGCCCTGCTGTTAGACATCTGTGTAATGGCTGGAAACCCAAAAAGCATAGAATTTTTGGGTTGTCCCAAAAGGGAAAGTCTTGTCTTTGTTTCAAGATTAGACTTGGCGAGTCTCTCCCACTGGTAGTATCCTGCCTGTAGTCTGGGAAGCAGTGGTTTGTTTACTTTTATTGTGTGTTTGTATGTTTCAACTGTCTAGCTGGGGGGGGTTGATGCTACGTGTTATACGTTTGTTGATTGGACCCCTCACCCCCATTGGCACAGCCTGTGAACATATGTAATTCTTAACTGCTGTATCATATCCTAGCTATATATATGTGTATATTTACACACACACACACACACACACACACACACACACACACACACACACATATATATATATATATATATATATATATATATATATATATATCTGTATATGTATGCATATATGTTGTCTCGACCCATGGGTCATCAGGCTTTCCAACCCTTGTAGTCCAGCTATGTACACACCTCACCTGGATAAGTCATTGCACGGGCTTCTTCCTATAACAAGATCATTTTGGGGTCTCCTGTAAGGGAGACTCCTGTCTCTGTTCCAAGATTAGACTTCTCAGGTCCACTGTGCCCCCCCCCCCCGATTGTATCCTGCCTGGGTCTGAGGAGCAGTGGATTGTTTACATTGTTTGTGGGTTTGTTTTTATGTTTCCCCTGTCCGGCTGGGGGGGTTATGCTACATGTTATAATTTTTTTCCTTGGGCCCCTCACCTCCATTGGCATGGCCTGTGAACATATGTCATTCTTGGGTGCTGCATCTTATCATAGCTATATATCTGTGCATATCTACACACACACACACACACACACACACACATATATATATATATATATATATATATATATATATGTGTGTGTGTGTGTGTGTGTATATATATAAAATGACATGTGGATGTATGCGTGTCTGCATATGTATATGTGGGTATTTATTTATATGTCTATCTATGTATGTATACATTTGTACTACAGAGAGGGGGAGATATATCTGTACAGTTATGGGTATTTATACAAACACATATACCTCTAAATATTTAGCTACATAACCTGTAATGTTGACTGTTATTGCTGGATACTGTGTTTCATGTGCATACCGGCCAACCTTGTGTGCCATGTATGCTTTACGATACCTACAACTAAATCCATTAGTGTACACAGAGTCACACGTGACATCTATTGTTAGTACCAAGAATACATTCATCCCATGTGGAACAACCCACACATTGGGTATTCAACCTTCATCTACACCCAGGGTTACAGATGTACCCCTGGCTATGTGCATGGTTTATGACGTGTGCCACACCTAGGATACTTGGGTTGGAACATCATATGGGTTGGGTCCCGAGGGGGGAGGTGAGGGGGCAATGTGTGGTGGTGTGGTAACTACGGGCCGGTAACCAGGGTAGGATGGTGGCTGCATGTGTGATGCGGGTAGGGGGAAGCAGAACTGTAAGTTATGCATGTATGACTAGTCCTGCATGGAAGATTAGTAAATCCAGGGGAAAGCAATAGCAATGAACCTAATTAGAATGGATGGTTTAAGGGTGTCAAGTCTGTAGAAAAAGCAGGAATGAAAAATAAATTTTAATAGGCGGTATGCACAGGCATGCACTTTGAGTAGCAGTGGTAGTATAATCGCTCATCAATCAGATTGCAGTGCTACTGTAAGATAAAAGTACTAAAATCCCTTGTTGGCTGTAAGAGTGACAATAAGAAGTAGAACATACCATAAATCTAAGAAAGGACCAGGCAGTCAGCAAAATATTTCCTGGAAAAAAAAAATATTTTTTTAACTGAAGAGTTGCTTGCTGAAAACATGTGCACTAGTAAAACAAAATGTCTTCCATGCCAGACATACTGACAGAACACATAAGGTCTATCAGAGACACTTTAGATATCTGTCAGATTTAATGCAGAGTAATTCCAAATGTGTGCAACATACAAAATCTGTTTTGGTAAAGCACAGCTTCAAAATGAAGTCGTTTTATCAAGCAATTACTTAGCAGCAGATAGATATCAGTGGCCAGCAAAATCTGAGGGTAATGCTACTCAATGCTAGAAGTCTAAACCTCAAACTGCATCCACTTGAAGCACTCCTTAAAATGGAGAACATCGACATCTGTGCAGTGACAGAGATCTGGTTCAAGGCTCCAGAGAGCACCCCTGCATTACCAGGCTATAATTCATACCACAACTTTTGGCCACCTAACCTGGACCAAAACACTAAAGGTGGAGGCACGTCCATATTCATTAAGGATATCCACATCTCTAGGCTAGTTGCTTAGCATAATGCATCTGAGGTTATCCAAGTGCAACTAACCCTGGGCAAAACTGCAATCCAAATTGTAGCTTGCTACAGATCCCCCTCCATGCCCCAGGATTCCCACTCCTCTTTTCTTGATATACTGGAAAATATTAGGGTTCAACCAAACACCCTAATAATGGGCGATTTCAACTACCCCACCATTAACTGGGAAAACTACTCATGTACCAACTCCTACACTCAACGCCTTTTGGAATTCATAACTTCCAATGCCCTGGATCAACTTATCCACACCCCCACCAGGGGCAGCAATATCCTAGAACTGGTCATTACCAACATGGGCAACCGGTGTTCCACACCAGAGGTCAATTCCATGTTGGTCAGATCCAACCACAAGCTAATCACCCTAGACATCCACATCCCGTCCCCACCTCTCATTAGGGAAACCACCGTAAAAAAATTCTCCAAAGCCAACTTCACGCTTCTTAAGACAGAAGTGGCAAACTTCACGACACCCATGAATACAGACAATAGAGGTACGATGGCTGAATCCTTCACAAATGCACTTTATAAGCACTTATACAAGTGCATGGATTGTGCAATCCCTAACAGAACTAAGGTGATATCCTCCAAAAAAAGGAAGCCAGTCTGGTGGCCCCCTGCCATAAACAAACTGTACAACAGAAGAAAGAAACTGTTGCAAAAAAGAGTAAAATCCAATGATTGGAGGAAATCCCTGGTCAGCCTCAGTAAAAAGCTGAGATCCCTCATAAAACCCTCCAAAACTAGTTATGAAGACAAAAGTGCCACTGATTCTAAAGACAACCACAAAGCATTCTATAGCTATGTCAAGAATCTCAATGGCAGCACTCAGATCTGCTCTGAGTTACAGCACAATGGCATTAAATATACAGAACCAACTGATATTGTCAACATCCTGGCAGATAGGTTCACTGCTAACTTTACCCCACTTTTATCCCCCTAATAGGCCCATCCCTATACTGGAAGAATGCAAAGTTCCTGTAATCATGGCTGCACAGGTAAAACCCACACTCTCCAAAGCCAAGAACAGCATCCATGGGACCTGACAACATCCCAGGCTGCATTCTACATGAACTACAGAACGAATTGGCACCCCACCTAAGTACCATGTTCAGTCATAGCCTCACCTCAGGCTTTGTGGCCATTGAATGGTGCACAGCAATGGTTATCCCACTCCACAAAGGGGGAGCCACCACAGATCCCGAGAACTACCGCCCCATTAGCCTGATGAGCCTGGTCTGCAAGGCTATGGAACATATCATCATGGAACTTATAAACAATGACATTGGTAATTTCTAAACTCTGGACCCCACCCAGTTCGGGTTTGTGAAATGCAGATCATGCCTCCTGAATCTGATTGATTTCTTTGAAGCAGTCACCAAAGCCATAGACGAGGGTAGGGTGGTTCACACAGCCTATCTTGACCTCGTCAAGGCTTTCAACACCATCCCCCATTCTGTAATTATAGCTGAACTCTCTAAACTAGGTTTCAATCCTTACATCACAAGATGGGTTGCCAGCTGGCTCATTGACAGAACCCACACTGTAAATGTTGCAGACTCCAAATCTGATTTCAAACCAGTGACAAGTGGAGTACCACAGGGTTCTGTCCTGAGACCTCTCCTATTTGGTATCTACTTCTCTGAAGTACAGGCTAACACAGAAGGCCTTTGGCTAATGAAGTTTGCAGATGACTGCAAACTATGAGCCATAGTCAAGTCCCCAAATGATGTGGACATCCTACAGAAGGGCCTCACTGAGACAGATGCCTGATGTCAGAGCCATGGCCTCAAGCTCAATGCTAAAAAGTGCATTGTCATCCTCTTTGGTAAAAGCTCTGTACCCATGAACTACCATATAGGTGGCAGTCTACTTAATGCCGAACGTGTGATAAGAGACCTTGGGACTCAGGTGGACAGTAGTCTCTCCTTTGATAATCCCATCACCACAGTAGTCAGTAAATCCTTCTACGTGGCACACCTCATCACAAAAGGGTTCTCATCCAGGAAAAATGAGGTCATTGTTCCCCTCTACTCAACACTCATTAGACCCATTATAGAGTACAACGCCCCTTTTGGGATATACCTCACAAGACATCTGCAGCAGTTGGAAAGGCCACAGAAGTACCTCATAAAGAGGATTACTGGCCTCAAACAGATGCCCTGCACTGACCATCTCAAAAAACTCCAGCTTTACTCCATAGCAAATCACCTACTCCGAGGTGATCTCTGCCTAAAATATAAAGCTATGTCAAACCCAGAGCTGTTGGACATGCTACACCTAAAGAAATCCAAATTCCTCCAAGCTACACGCTCTAGGGACCTAAACCTTGTTACCACAATGAACAGGACATACTGGAGGGATAGATTCCTGTCCCAGAGACTACCCATACTCTGAAACAAGCTACCCATCTATTTCAAGCAAAGTTCCTCATTAACACTCTTCAAGAAAAATCTTGATGAGTGGATGGGAAATAGGAAATACACCCCGGGGATCACTTCTGGGGCTCTGCTCGACAGGGGCACAGGAAAATAACTTTCTTGGGTGGCTTAAGCCAGGGAACCTTATTGGCTAGGCTTACTTAGGCCCTTGGGTTGATAGCCTAATACCTACCTATGAACCTATGAAACTATTCCTTACGTTTCAGAGAAGATACCAGGACAACCTCCCTCTCTCATTTTATAGAAGATACTTCTCTCCTTACCTATACTCTTCTAGCTCTCAGAACCCACCATCACTGAATCTCCTACTGTCCTCCAACTTCTTCTTTCCTTTTTCATTGCTACTTCTCCAATACCTGACATCTGTAAAATACAGATTCCTATACTTCATTATCTTACTGTTCAGCTTATCCTCTATTCTTCTCCTCCTGTTTTGCCATGTTTCATCTTACCATAACTCAATAATATCTCTCCAACTCTGTCCCAACCACCTATCCATACTTCCTCTTTACACTCTCCATACATTGCATCAAACCTATTTAATACTGCCCCTCACCTTTATTCCAAATATAGGTGGATCAATTGTACTTCCACTCAAACCAAAACAAAATTAAGTGCAAGAATCCTCTCTGAAAAACAAGTGCAAAATTCTCCAATATACTAAAATCCTTCTACGAGGAGATATGCTCTCTAATCTTGGCCTCACCTATCACAGTGAACACAATGATAATTAACTCCCATCCACTTCTGTAACTGAACAACAGACAATCCTCAACTCTGGTGATTTAAGTTTTACTGCAATACATTTTAGAAGTGTAAGAAATAAAACTGCTGAACTACATGCCTGGATTTCCCAACATAAGCCTGATGTTCTTGCTGTAACTGAAACTTGGCTTGAACCCAGCATAAACAACTCAGAAGTTATACTTATTGACACTAATATCATCTGTAATGACCATATAAAGAGGAAAAGTGGTGGTGTTGCCTTAATATTTCCCAATACCTACAACATTTCCCCTTACAGCAAACCAGCAACATAATTCAGTTCAGCAGAGCGTCTTATCATTTTCATCAAAATAAAAAGTTATAAACAAAATTTGCATTATTGTCCTTTACATCTATCCTAGTGACAATACAGCTATACTGTAAGATATCCTACATTGGATAGCCATAACATTTCCACAATAAATAATATTAGGTGATGGTGGTGCTGCAGTAGCATTGTCGCCTCATAGCAAGACGTTGTCCCGTTTGAGTCTCAGCTAGAGCGTCTTCTGTGTGGAGGCATATGTGAATGGGGCGTGCCTTTGTTGAAGGTTGTGCATCAGGGCTGGTAACCTGGTACATAAAAATCCACTACCAATCATTAGCAGACCAGAGTTCTGCTGTGGCGACCCCTAATCGGGAAAAGCCAAAAGACACAAACAAACTAGGTGATGTGACTGTCAATTGGTTGGACATAAACTCTAACTCCCCTGCATCTAGCACAAACTTATATTGTTTCACACAACTAATTAATAGCCGCACACATTATAGCAAGACATAAAATTCTCTATTGGACTGGATCCTAGTATCAGACCCCAACAAATGCTCCACCACAGGAACAGTGTCAGACTCTCAGTCATCATCACCCAGTCTATATGACTAGACATCTCTCACATCCAGTCAAGCAGCATATTTATAAAAGGGTGCCATAACCATAGAGCGAGGGGGAGGGAGCACCCCCCCCCATACTTTCACAGCTGCAAAGACTTGTCTCTTGGGGGGAAATGGTGACATAGGCAATTACAAAAAGCTCCATGGTGGATTTTTTCTTTAAGGAAGACCCAACATGAATTTGTCATCTTTAAGATGGTCCCATGCATGCATTGCATGCTAACTTGGATTTAGCACATTGAAATTAAGCAAATAGCTGTTCCCAAAGATGTTCTCCCCAGTTTAGATGACATTGTAATATTTCCAGTGTTCAGAATAGTGGCTGAGGGTGTTGTTCAAACAGTCATGTGAAGATAATGGGCCTGCCACAAAGTTTTCAAAGAAGGGTAAACTCCTATGCGGCACTGCCATTACATCTAGATGATAGTACATAAAACAGCAGCACCTGCATGTTGACAAACTCACAAAGTTTTAAACAGTAATATTCACTGTACAGTCACTTGGTGGAAAGTGTCTATTTCTCATCTCTGCCACTGATAACGTCCCCTCTCAGAATGTAGTGTGGATGATTTGCCTGAACATTACTGTCTCCATGGTACTCAGCAGCTTCCATCTGCCTTCTGCTTATAAGGCAGATGTTCCATTGGTAAGTCTGCCTGATCATTGCTTCCTTACAGATGGAATTAGGAGTTTGCTCTGCGTTCTGTGTATTGAGAGTTTTCTGCTTCCTTACGGAAGGTGAGGAGAGTTTTGTTCAATAGTATGATGGTTTATATGAAGCGCAAAGTATTAGGTGAAAAGCAGAAAATGTGGATATTGTTTGGAAAATCTTGAATTGCCAGTTCACATGAGCTTGTTGGTGGTGATTAATTTGGAAGGGTTATTGGGGAGAATTTTAAAGAGAAATCTCTGGGGGACACTTTGGTTAGTGATGGCTTACTGACTGCGTTCTACGCCCAAAATGAGTGCAACTTTTAATCTTGTGCACTGTGTACAAGCAAGCAAGGATAATAGGTACCGTTGTTATAAAGAACTCTAGCAGGAAAGCAAACAAAAAAAAGAGAAAGCAACTAATAAGAGACTTGATTGTAGGGGGGTAAAGCTAGGAAAATTAAAAATACAACCATACCTCTCAACCTTTTAATGCAAAAAATCTGGACAAAGCTTGACAAAATGGGGGGAACAAAGGCCCCAAAATAGGGACAGATTTTAAATATTTCTCTTATAATCTTAGAAAGTTGCAAGAGTAACAGGATTTGTTTTAACATACATTTTCTGAAGGATTTGAAGTCTGAAACTCAAATGTATGTGATTATTTAGTGACTTCAATCATGAGATCATCCCAGTAATTTGCCAGGAAAAATGAGGAACAGGCCAAAAATATGAGGCAAAAATTTGGACAACATTCTGCAAAAATCTGTACAGTTGAGAGGTATGATAACTATAAAGTGCTTCCCTTTTGCTGTGATAGGAAGGAACAAGAGCATAAGCCTTCAGAACGTGTAAGCAGAAGATGAAGAATCAGAAATGAACATCACAGTCAGTCTAGATATAAATAATTTGACAGCACATGATACAGAAGTAGTATTTTATTTACACTTATTTGCACTTTGTTGACCAGGTTAGTCCCATCAGGGGAAACCTGAGGTGGCATAACAAAATAAGTTTATAAATATATATATATATATATATATATATATATATATATATATATATATATATATATATATATATATATATATAGATAGATAGATAGATATAAATATATCAGGTTGGAATTTATTGTGCACAATGACCTGCATAGTACTACCAGTCTCTAGAACAGGAAAGTCTATGAGACATTCATCAGGTATTAGTGTAAGTGATGTCTAATGGTCCTCATAGAAAAATGCAAGACTATACTAATAAAATGAAGTGTGTGTGTGTGTGTGTGTGTGTGTGTGTGTGTGTGTGTGTGTGTGTGTGTGTGTGTGTGTGTGTGTGTATAGGTGTGTATATATATATATAGGGAAATTAGGATCTTGCAAAAAAGGTATAAACTGTTTCACTGGAACACGAGTAGCCTATATAGGAAGGATGAATTTGAATTTAAGATGCACATGGAAACATCTTTCCTTACTCACCACAGAAAAATGTTGCAGATTTCTTGTACTGTGAAGCTGAGAGATTTAGTTGTGTCAAGTGGAGTTTACAAGGAACTGAGAGCTTCAGAGGAAAAGAAGTTTAGTGCTGTTTTGTTTGCATTGGTAGTAGCACAGCAGGTAGTATACTTGCTCTTGCTACAGAAGGCTGTGGGTTCTACTCCCACAGTATGCAGATGGCTTGCTGATAAAGGGAGTGGATACTGCAGCCCTATGAATGTCTTCCTCTGGAGGAGTTACCTAGTAACCATGAACCTGTTATCAGTTTGCCATTCATTCCCTATTGCAATATTACTAGCTTATCAGTTTTTTTTAATGTAACATAGGCAATTTATTCTTCAATGGCAACAGGTTTATTTGTAGATGAAACAATGAAATATAAAGTTGTTTTCTTGCAGCAACCTTTTCATTAGTTATAGATCTCTTTAATGTGGAATTATTTAGATGACTTGACTTCTGCAGAGATTTTCCATATTTACTGATATTGTTGGATTGTAATGACAGACGTTTGAGTGACCTTTTATGATTGAACTTTTTCTGAAATGCGTAGTTTTGTCATTATTGGTTCATACATTTTGTTTCATTGCTTACTAGAAGTCTGTTCAAACCTACAAATTTAAAACACATTCTAACAAGTGGTGCTGTATTGTACAAGGAATATAATTTAATACAATCAGGAAGGTGAATCAAAGAACGCATATATGTATGCCTGGCCCTACAAATGTGTAAGGAGCCAATGGTTTGAAAACAACCCAGAAGTAAGCTTAGTCCTCTACTAACCAGATGAAAAATGAATGTGGGTTTTCATGCCCTTTCAATGAACGTGAGTTTCAATGGCATAGACGTTTACTGCTCATGCTAAGTCTGCTTTCTTTGCAAGACTGTATTGTTTGTTTAGAAAATGGCTCAGTGTTTGTGCTATTTTATTTCAAATTTTGTAATCATTGTAGAAGTAAATAAGAAAATAGTATGCATGCTGACAGGTTCGAATAGTGTTTATGGTAACTAAGGAGAAATAGCCAAGTAATGGAACACTAAAGTAGCTGGGGAGGGGGCTGCTGCTGGAGCGGCAGGGGTTTACAGACTATCCATTCAAGTAAAACAAAGCTCATCCCTGTCCATATTCAAATGCAGCTTGGATCTAAGGATGAGTAATAGAAAATGTACTCCAGGATTGCCCCTCATGCCACTAATGGATAGAGGCAGTTCCTAAATGCTGCATTCCTTACATGGGTCCTCTCAAATTATCTATGATATGATCACAGTTATTCTCACTAGGTCTAATGTACAATTATCAGCCATGGGATAGGTAAGACCAATCAGGAAATGTTCATTCAAGCACCAAAAGGGAAATTGGCCTAGCTTAAAATGTCCACTAAGTGAACCTATGTTGTGGTAGTAAATATATTTTTTAAATTGCCCTTTTTAGATCACTAAGTGCCCCTCTCACCCTCCGCCCCACCAGTCTTCAACAGCTTTCGGTGCCTATGTATTTTTAAAACAACATGTAACCATTCCAAGTTTAACCCAGAAATGTTCATTGCACTATCATGTATTAACTGAAACATCCTAAAATCCTCACCTTAGATGATGTTGTAATTGAATTCAATACAACTTTCCTAAATATCCTAACTAGCCTTGCACCTCCTAGATGGAAGCGACTGTAAACAAATAATGCAATTTGGCTCTCCAAAAAGAGTAGAATGGTCATGCAGGATACAGAAAAAGCATTGAATGAATTGCAAAAGTATAAAACATCTTAATATCTTGAAAACTTCAGAATGCTTCTCAATCAGACTAAAAAGGAAACAAATGAAGACAGCTCTAAAAAATGTTGACATCCATTAATGAAATCTTACATTCTAGCCAAAAATTCAACCCAAAAGCCTCTCCAGATAACTCACCACTAGAAACTGCAATACAGTTCAACTCTTATTTTATTGATAGTATAGCATGTCTAACTACAGATTCCTCAACATCTAATCCCTTCCCTGCCCAATAGCCACATATCACCAGATCCACTTTTACCTTCAAACCTGTGCCCACATCCTATATAAAAGTACTATTAAACAAATGTAAACCCTGCTCTTCTTTAGCTGATGACCTTCCAAGCGAGTAGTTAACAATAGCAGCCAAAAGGATTGCCTATTCTTTCATTTAATAAAAATAAACTTCTCTCCCACCCTTCTGTGGTTCAAAAGCTACCTGTCCAAGAGGTATCAGTCAGTAAAATGGCACTACACAATCTCACCTTACCTCGCAGTCACCACCAGTGTATGACAAAGCTCTATTCTTGGCCCCCTCATCTTTAACATTTTCACCAACACCTTCTATACATCCAAACAACAAGCTACCTTAATACAATATACAGATGATTCCACTCATTATCACATCTGGCAACATGGTACATATCAAAAAAAAATATTCAGGAAGCTTTAACAGCCACTGAAACATGGCTTCTTTACTCACAACCCATGCTCAACAAAAGTAGACCAAATTACTACTTTTTTCCCTCAATATCCCTATCTCATGAAAAAAAAAAATTCAAGGTCCTCTGTGTTGATAATACAATTACTGAAGTCACTTCTCATAGTAAACTATTAGTGGTGATAGTGGATGATAATCTAACATTTGACATGCATATACAAAATTGCATAGGAAAAACACATAAAAAAATAAGGAGGCTTTACAGAGCCAAAAACTTTCTCACTGACGCAACTAAAACTACACTTGCCACTACATATCTCCTCCCCACTCTTCTATATGGTGTTCCATCTTTAATAACCTCAAGGCTTTACAAAAATTAAAACTTGAACAATGTTATAACAAAGTTGCTGAATTTGCTGCGCATAGCCCTCTCAGAACCCATCACTGTATAGCCCTGACAAACTTAAATTGGTAAGAACTGTCACATCAACTAACATGTATACAGTGTCTTACCACCTATACAATTATCTAGCATCCATCTGCCTGCCCAGTGCTAAAAAACATTCTATACAACTATATTCCCATTCGGTTATTGCGATCCAGTGACCAAAGACTTCTGTCTATCTACATACCTAGAAAATCTGCTGGGCATTGTCTGTACTCATACAAGGTTGCTAAGTCCTGGAAATCCTTACCTGTACCATCTGGACTATACCTTCCCTCCCATCTTTCAAAAGCACTCCGAAAGACTTCCTAGTAAAACGTTTCATTCCTTATACCTCCTTACTCTTTTTATTTCCTTCCTTACTGCTACCGAATTATATTCCTCGACTTTCTCTCTAAATACACCATACGCCTGTTTTTTCCTCACATCATATTGCATTTCCTGTTTGTATTTAGAGTAACTTACTTTTAATTTCTTTACAACCTGTCTAAAATTTCTATAAATGTTAAATGATTGTCATATACCTTGTATCATTTCTTAACCAATGTTTTTTATAGGTTTACTATCAATTGTGCAAACAACAAGCTGTCAGCATGTATACTGCTGAAAATGAGATTGTCATTTGCACAATGTCAAGTGTATGGTGAAGTCAAACTCACTTATGTGAAAGCTGTAGTGTATTCACGTGTGTTCAACAAACTGTATGGAGATCACAGTACAGTGGGGATTGGAAATTCATCCATATCCCCTCTATAGTGCGATCTCTGAGTTGGAATATATTATTAGCAGGGTGTGGGGGGGGCAGGCCCCGACAGGGTGGGTGCAGGGGGGGATTGCTCCCCTGCAAAAATATGATATTATTATGTTTTATGTAAAAGACAGTTAAAGTTACAACAGCAAATGTAAGGGAATACAAAACAGAGATCTCTGCTCAAGGTTCGACATCTACATCAAAATAAATTTTGTCATTTCGGAGTGGTATTTTGCATATGCGCAAACTGCAGTTTCGACATTACGGTTCGGTAACATGCCTGGAAATTGTTTGGTATTTCAGTTTAATAATAGCAAACCACTTTTATATGTCTAAATTGTTATAATTATTTAAACTGCAGATGTTTTTTTTATGTTTGAAGATTATATAACTACTGTTCTTAAAAGACGTATGGCTCTACAAACATGCAATTTATTGTATACAAAGTAGGTGAGCACTTTCACCACCTTCCTGGTGGCTGCCTCAGACCTTAATAACATAATGTGAACTTTTCTTCCTTTTAAACACAAATAACACCTACAAATAACAAATCAGATTCACATGCTGTTACTCATATCATCTGCCCTTCACTCCCATTACAATATTGCGCATGCTCCCCGTTGCTGTATACTTCACTCATCCAACAGTCTTCCCTAAAAATGCAGCATTAAATAACATTAAATAACATTTCAAAATAAGCATTTATATCTCGCAAGCATGCAAGATACTCTTTTTACAATGCTACATGTCCACATATTGCAATGTCGAAATTATACACATCTGAAAGTGTAAAAACGTACATGCATAAATTATTTAAATAAAACACATTCATTGGTGCAGTATATACTGCTCCACCTCCAAAAGACAATCTCAGAAGCAATTCACAGCTTAAGTGCATATGCAGCCCTTTAGTAAACTATTATTTCGTTCCTTGCATCTAATGAAGTAGCTTGATGTATTATATAATGGTGAATTTAGAACTTGCTAGCTTCACTCATCCAACAGACTTCTTTAAAGATACAGCATCAAGTAACATTTCAAAGTAAGCATTCGTACGCTGTACATGTGTGAGACACTTATTTTAGTCCTCGCTCCTATTTAAAACCTCACATATCCACATATTGCAATAGTGCATTTATACACATCTGAAATTATAAAAATGTACATACATAAATGAAGATGTAAATAAAACACACGCCTTAATGCAGTATATATTGCTCCAACCACCAAAATGCAGTTTCAGAAGCAATTCACAGCATAAGTGCATATGCAGGCCTTTTAATAAACTATTATTTCATTCCTTGCATCTAATAAAGTAATGATGTATTATATAGTGATGGACGTAGAACTAGCTAACATATATAAATCTTCCATTTTTATGAAATCTCAAACTTTACTCGCTGTTACTAGTAGCTCCATTCCTTTGCTTTCATTATAGTTGTGCGCATGTTCCCTATAGCTGCATATGCCACTCAACCAACTGACTCTAAGTCCCTTAAAGGCGCAGTATATTATAACACTTCATACAGAACATTAATACATGCCATATATGCGATTCTCTCATACAAACTTATACTACTGATAAAAACTATGAACATATATTTAATCTAAAACTCTGCACTGTATTAATATGAGCCAATATATATGTAAAAATATAGGATACATCTCCCTAACACAACATGTCACTCTACTCCTTAACCAACAATCCAATAAATAAATCACAGCTCAATTATCTATATAATATGCATATGGTATGAACTCATATACATATATACATGTATAACTATCATGTACATATGCATACATGTAAAGATATACATACAAAAGATAAAGCATATTGACCAAATATCTAAATTGTGAGGTGAAAATGAAGCTTCTAAAATACAGCTTCTAAAATACTTGCTTAGTTTCTAATCCCTCTAGATTCCAGGACAGGCTTAACTGTAACTTTCATATTGAGGCCATATCCTTTTTCCGCTCTCAATTTTAGGATCCATTTAAGTTCCTTACTCTCCACCTTGTCCTAATGTTTCCCATTCTATCTCCTGGTTCTATCTTATCAATAGCCATAAAACTGAACCTATGCACCTTATTGTTGGTCAGGTCATATTTAGATAAAGCACTTACGGAAACTCTTGCCCTGATTCCATTAACATGTTCTTTCACTCTATCTCTTAATATCAGTGTGACCATCCCCATATAAAAATCTGGCAGCATTATATAGATAATTGAGCTGTGAATTATTTTTTGGATTGTTGGTTAAGGAGTAGAGTGACATGCTGTGTTAGGGAGATGTATCCTATATTTTTACATATATATTGGCTCATATTAATACACTGCAGAGTTTTAGATTAAATATATGTTTATAGTTTTTATCAGTAGTATAAGTTTGTATGAGAGAATCGCATGTATGGCATGTATTAATGTTCTGTATGAAGTGTTATAATATACTGCGCCTTTAAGGGACTTAGAGTCAGTTGGTTGAGTGGCGTATGCAGCTATAGGGAACATGCACACAACTATAATGAAAGCGAAGGAATGGAGCTACTAGTAACAGCAAGTAAAGTTTGAGATTTCATAAAAATGTAAGATTTATATATTTTAGCGAGTTCTACGTCCATCACTATATAATACATCGTTACTTTATTAGATACAAGGAATGAAATAATAGTTTATTAAAAGGCCTGCATATGCACTTATGCTGTGAATCGCTTCTGAAACAGCATTTTGGAGGTTGGAGCAATATATATTGCATTAAGGCGTGTGTTTTATTTACATTTTCATTTATGTATGTACATTTTTATACTTTCAGATGTATATAAATGCGGGATTGCAATATGTGGATATGTGAGGTTTTAAATAGGAGCGAGGACTAAAATAAGTGTCTCACACATGTACAGCGAACGAATGCTTACTTTGAAATGTTACTTGATGCTGTATCTTTAAAGAAGTCTGTTGGATGAGTGAAGCTAGCAAGTTCTAAATTCACCATTATTATTATATAATACATCAAGCTACTTCATTAGATGCAAGGAACGAAATAATAGTTTACTAAAGGGCTGCATATGCACTTAAGCTGTGAATTGCTTCTGAGATTGTCTTTTGGAGGTGGAGCAGTATATACTGCACCAATGAATGTGTTTTATTTAAATAATTTATGCATGTACGTTTTTACACTTTCAGATGTGTATAATTTCGACATCGCAATATGTGGACATGTAGCATTTTAAAAAGAGTGTCTCGCATGCTTGCAAGATATAAATGCTTATTTTGAAATGTTATTTAATGTTATTTAATGCTGCATTTTTAAGGAAGACTGTTGGATGAGTGAAGTATACAGCAATGGGGAGCATGCGCAATATTGTAATGGGAGTGAAGGGCAGATGATATGAGTAACAGCATGTGAATCTGATTTGTTAATTGTAGGTGTTATTTGTGTTTAAAAGGAAGAAAAGTTCAGATTATGTTATTAAGGTCTGAGGAAGCCACCAGGAAGGTGGTGAAAGCTCTTACCTACTTTGTATACAATAAATTACATGTTTTTGGAGCTGTACGTCTTGCGACCGTTTTATTTTTTTTTCTTGCGCATAGTATTGATAGTTAACGGCCGCACGTTTATCTGCTCGATATTTCTTTTTGGTATATACTGTTCTTAAAATGTTTGGTAATAATTTGAAGCTTTTCTCCCCATGCCTCTGCTGAAAATTGGCTTCTACCCAGTTAATAAATAAATAGGTAAATAATTAACAGATCACTTTTTTGTATGCACTCCTTTCAGTGTTCACTCACTGATGAGACAATTATATTTATCTGTCTATATAGATTCATAAACTGTTACTAGGCTAATGACCCAGGGGGCCTTTCTAAGCCTACCCAAATTTTCCTGAAAGAATAATGATATCCTGTATCCAAATAGGACATTGAGGGACAGGCATTTATAAGCTATCTCTGTTCATAAGAGACGTGGGTGCCTGGCCCGGTGCAAATTTCGTATTCCCCATCCACTGGTGTTGGTCATGCTTAAACTGGGTAATAGACAAACTCAGGTGGTGTGTGTATTTGTTTGTGCATGCATCATAGGGGAATTTTACACCTCCTGACACCTACAGAGTTACTGCCTTGGCAGCTTCTGCCTGTATCAATTTTCTGAGAATGCAGTTTTCCAACTTGTCTGTAACCAAATGCACGTAATCACAAAAGCTATATAAGTCAAAGAAAAAGTTCAGATATGGAGGTTATTCAGCACACTCCACAATGACATGATTAATATTTGAACCAGACATAATGGTAATTTTATATCGAGCAAGTAAGTAGATAATATATAAATTTACTTATTATAATTATGCAATCAACTATTAATATCTTTGTAACCATAATAAATAGACTCAACTATCACTGCAACTTTTGTTCATTATGCTACAAAGCAATGTTGTAGATGTCACTCTAATTTTGAGATATTTACATAATTATAAATTATGTGCATATTGTCAAATTTAATGGGCAAATAAATGAAAATATATGTAAAACAGTGTGAACTGAGTACAACTATCAGCTCAAATTTTTTTCAGCATTGTGTATGCTTTCATTTGATACCACAAAGTACCATATTGACATCCTCTTGTTCAAGCTAGGGCATGTTTTCAGAATATTTCTGGAAAATAGCCTACATTTTTCATCAGTGCAGAGTAGCACACTGGCCTGAGTAGCCAGTCCTACCCTCTTTGGTGACTTTACATGTGAAATGCTCTTCATCAATGCATCCAGGTGAACAATGACTGAGATATCTGCACAAATATATGTATGCCGACATGAATATAACATTAGAAAACAAGTATAAATATGTACAGATCAGTAGCAGCCAGACAACAAGTATCTGTGGCAATGATTGCACTTTATGTAAGTTTTCATTTGATTTCATGAAGTGTCATATAAACACCTTCTTTTTAAAGTTATTAATATGATTATTATCATATGGCACATATTAGGGTCTATATTAGATGAACAAATGCTTAAAATGTCCAGTACGACATGCTCAGCAGCTTTTAAGCTAAAGTTCATCTAAGTGAAACCCCATAATGTTGAAACAAAGAGTTTCGAAAGCTTATAGTTGGCCAGCCATCAGGAAGCCAATGGCTGACAGCTAAAATGTACTGTACACCATTAATCCCCCCCAAAAAAACAAATCAACAAACAAAATAACGTGGGGGGGAGCTGTGCCCCCATACCCCCCTACTAAATATACCAACTCCGAGTCACACCACAGTGGAGGACTGTCAATACATTACACATGGTGAACAACAAGACTGCACCACAGTGAAGGACTGTAAGAACAACCAGACAAAGTGAATGTTTTGATGTCAGCTGTTGGCTTCCTGACAGCTGGCCAATTATAACTTTTCGAAACTCCTTGTTTCGACATTCTTAGGTTTCGCTTAGATGAATGTTTGCTTAAAAGCTGTTGAGTATGTTGTACTCGACATTTTAAGTGTTTGTTCATCTAATAGGGAACCACATATTCATACTTCTTGAAAATAATCCACATTTTCTCTGGTAACAAGTAGCTAATTTGTTTGAGGAGCCATTCTTGATCACTGTGATCAACAGGCATGTGATGTGTTATTCTACAGGGTGTCCAAACTGACAGTGCCTGAGATATTTCCAAAAATATATTTATGTATATGTGCTTTATTTTATTAATAAGCAAGTATAAATATCAACAAATGGAAGTAAGCAGGCAGCAAGGAACAGTGCCAACTTTTGAAACATTATGTAAGCTTTCACTTTGATACCAGTATATCGACTCCAAGATCACCCTAAAGTGAGGAAAAGGGTAAATTCCCCGGTCCTCACTGTACCGTGATCTCCATTCTCAATGCAGAACTCATAATAACTCATAACAATGAATCAAGCTTTACTTTCATTATTATGATTGTGTATTATTTCACTTTGGCATTGTGAAGTTTTGAAAACATACTTTCGGTCACGCGAAACATATACACATACACATAGACACGCATACACACATTGTATCGGTATGTATAAAATTATTAATGCAAATATTAATATAAAACATTTATAATTTGCCCTTAAAATGAGTCACTTACTGAACAATGTGTTTGGGTCAGCTGATATAATTCCTTTGCAAACAAATACTATGTATATCAAGCCGCTACTCCACGGCTGAGCTGTTTGATGTGTTAACAATGCCAACACCAATACAAAAAGCAGCTTTGAATAAATCTTCTTTAAAACTAAAGTTTTTATTAAAGTATAAAATCATAAAAATTCGGAATGCTTCATTTATTTTACAAGCATCCAGTCCCAATGTAATGAAACAATGTTTCTGCCGTGAGGTACAGATGGTAAACTAGATACAAAGTAGCGTATCTTGGTATAACTTTAATTATGGCCTTTCAGAATTAACAAACCATTCAGTTCTTCCTTGGCGTCAGCAGTTCTTCAATTACACCACTCACAGAAAAATTATTTTTAGATAAAAAGATGAATTTAGCGTAAACCATATAAATCCAAGAGATGCGTCCCAACACTCACACGATAAGCACTTTCGGATAAACCTTCATCAAATCATAAAAATGGGACTCCATTACTCTTTATTTAAAATAAATCTATGACCAATAACAGACTGGATCATTGACAACGCCTTTGATGACATCAGATGTACATAGCCATATTAGGTCTTATGCCAAGCCTCTTCAATCATCCAATGGTGGGTCTTCTAGCCTTCAAAATTGGTTTTAAGGGAATAACATTGTTCAGCCCTGGAGGGCGATCCACTCGCAAGTTAATGATCCATTTAGTTTCACATAGTTCTGTTCTATTAACTAAGTCACCTTTTTTTATTTCCCACATAGATTTTTTCAATAACTTTAAATGAGAAACTATAAGTTGGAAATCTTGAGACATGTAACGCTAATGTATTATGCAAACCTTCTCTAGGGATATCACTGAGATGTCGAAGTATTCTTTTCTTAAATATTTGGTTAGTTTTACCAACATAAAATGATAAGCAATTTTTACAAGTTGCCAAATAAATGACATTCTGAGAAGTACATGTAGCTTTACAGTAAAAAGTAAAATCTTTGCCCATATCCGGATGTTTAACTGTATTACTAGTATCAATATGTTCATAAGCAGAACAGTGCCCACATCTAAAAGTGCCTTTGCGCCCTGCTAACTTAGGTTTAGAGAATCCATCTTTCATACATAGAAGCCTCTTGATGTTCTTTTTGTTCTTATGACAAAATTGTGGTTTATCTCCTACTATATTACGAAGTTTCACATCTTGAGTAAGAATCGGCCAATACTTATGTATTATATTTTTGATTAGTTTATTATCTGTACTATATGTAATCATTAGATGCATAGAGGATGCTCCTTGATTTTTCTGTTTTAAGTTAACTTCTGATCTGTTTACTTGGTTACTATGAAATATGTCCATTGCTAAATTCGTATCTCTCTCAGTATAACCATGCTTATGTAGACGTTTTTTCAGGTCGTCCATTTCATTTTGCAGATTTCCATCTTGTGTGCATCTTTTTGAGATCCTAGTAAGTTCATTTTTCATTATATTATTCGTAACATGCTTGGGATGCATGCTCTTTTTGTGGAGATAATGGTTTCTCCAAGTTGGTTTCCTATACAGAGGTCTGAACTTGCCTTTCATGGTCAAATAGAATATTAATGTCCAAAAAATTAACAGAAATGCGTGAACATTGCCCTGTAAATTTCAAAAATGTGGTCATATCATTAAGGTACTGCATAAACAACAAAAATTGGTTTTCATCCCCTTCCGAAAGCAGGAACATGTCATCCACAAAACGACCATAATATTTGACCTGAGCATATCATGGATTAGTAATACTTAAGATGTATCTCTTCTCCCAATCAGAAAGAACTATATTCACATAACTATTGGTGCAGGGGGGTGCCCATGGCAACAACCCAACACTGCCAATAGATGGAAGGTCCATAGATGAAGAAATTCATATTCAATATTATTTCTAAAAGAGAACAGATAAGGTTGACATTATTGTTATTAAATCCTTCTTGTCCAATAATTCGTCTCACAGCTTCAATCCCATATTCATTAGGTATTGAAGTAAATAAACTTGTTACATCCATAGTGGTCAGTAGAAGATCTGTTCTATCTGACAATGTATCCATAGTCAATCTAAACTTCTTCAAGAAATCATCTGTGTCTCTTAAGACACTAGATATATTAAGTAATACTCCTTTCAACTCTTTTTCTACATACATGGACATATATTCAGTAACCCATCCTTGCCCTGCCACAATGGGGCATAAGGGAGGGTCCATAAGGCTTTTGTGTATCTTAGGTAATCCACTTATAGATGGAACAGTGGTATGGGCAACATTAAGAAAGTTATACTGATCAATGCTTATGGCGCCTTCCATAAACATATCATACAACTGATCTTGTACCTTTTTTATACTTTTTTCTAATTTGCAAGGATGTACTTCAGGGCATGTTTCCTTATCATTAAGCATCTCAAGCATTTTGTTCCTATACCATTCAGAAGAAAGAATGGCAACAGTTCCTCCTTTATCCAAAGGTTTAAATATTATTTCTTCATTATGTTGCAGATTAAACAAGGCTTGTCTCTCTTGTGTAGTTAAGTTATGGTAATGTTTAGTATCTTTCCCTGTTCTTATTTGTTCAACCTCATCATTACACATGTGAGTGAATAAGTCCACTGCCGGATGTTTTATGTGGACAAATATACTAGGTTTCTTAAGTGTTTTGTTCTCCAGTTTACTGTTCCCATATATGCTTCGTAGAGTCACATTTCTTGCAAAATACTTCAAATCCAGTACAAATTCACTCAAGTCTGATTTCAGAGAGGGGATAAATGTAAGCCCTTTCTCTAATACACTAATTTCCTCCAGCTTCAAAGAATAATCAGATAAATTCACCACTAGAGAGTGTTGATTCAATTCATGGTTTTCTTTCTTTTCCTGTCCTGACTCATAGTCCTTGGGTTTCTGTAATGATTTTGTTTGAGGAAAACTGGTAGATGTTGATTCAATGGGGCATGAAATGCTCCTTTCTTTGGAAGAGTGCCTATATCCACGCATTTCTGTTAATTTTTTGGACATTAATATTCAATTTGACCATGAAAGGCAAGTTCAGACCTCTCTGTATAGGAAACCAACTTGGAGAAACCATTATCTCCACAAAAAGAGCATGCATCCCAAGCATGTTACAAATAATATAATGAAAAATGAACTTACTAGGATCTCAAAAAGATGCACACAAGATGTAAATCAGCAAAAAGAAATGGACGACCTGAAAAAACATCTACATAAGCATGGTTATACTGAGAGAGATACGGATTTAGCAATGGACATATTTCATAGTAACCAAGTAAACAGATCAGAAGTTAACTTAAAAAAGAAAAATCAAGGAGCATCCTCTATGCATCTAATGATTACATATAGTACAGATAATAAACTGATCAAAGATATAATACATAAGTATTGGCCGATTCTTACTCAAGATGTGAAACTTCGTAATATAGTAGGAGATAAACCACAATTTTGTCATAAGAACAAAAAGAACATCAAGAGGCTTCTATGTATGTAAGATGGATTCTCTAAACCTAAGTTAGCAGGGCGCAAAGGCACTTTTAGATGTGGGCACTGTTCTGCATGTGAACATATTGATACTAGTAATACATTTAAACATCCGGATATGGGCAAAGATTTTACTTTTTACTGTAAAGTTACATGTACTTCTCAGAATGTCATTTATTTGGCAACTTGTAAAAATTGCTTATCATTTTATGTTGGTAAAACTAACCAAATATTTAAGAAAAGAATACTTTGACATCTCAGTGATATCCCTAGAGAAGATTTGCATAATGCATTAGCGTTACATGTATCTAGATTGCCAACTCATAGTTTCTCATTTAAAGTTATTGAAAAAATCTATGTGGGAAATAAAAAAGGTGACTTAGTTAATAGAACGGAACTATGTGAAACTAAATGGATCATTAACTTGCGAGCGGATCACCCTCCGGGGCTGAACAATGTTATTCCCTTAAAACCAATTTTGAAGGCTAGAAGACCCACCATTGGATGATTGAAGAGGCTTGGCATAAGACCTAATATGGCTATGTATATCTGATGTCATCAAAGGAGCTGTCAGTGATCTAGTCTGTTATTGGTCATAGATTTATTTTAAATAAAGAGTAATGGAGTCCCGTTTTTACGATCTGATGAAGGTTTATCTGAAAGTGCTTATCGTGTGAGCGTTGGGAAGCATCTCTTGGATTTATATGGTTTACGCTAAATTCATCTTTTTATCTAAAAAGAATTTTTCTGTGAGTGGTGTAAAGCCTTATACAGGGAAGTCAAAGTAGCGTTCAACTATTTAGCAGCGTCGAAGGACTGTGCTAAACTGAATGGTATCACGTAAGACTATCTAAATTAAGGCTTTCAATCTAATATCTTCTGAATTTTCACTGTTGTAATTGAAGAACTGCTGATGTCAAGAAAGAACTGAATGGTTTGTTAATCTTGAAAGGCCATAATTAAAGTTATACCAAGATACGCTACTTTGTATCTATTTTACCATCTGTACCTCACGACAGAAACATTGTTTCATTACATTGGGACTGGATGCTTGTAAGATAAATTAAGCATTCTGAATTTTTATGATTTTATACTTTAATAAAAACTTTAGTTTTAAAGAAGATTTAAAGAATATTTATTCAAAGCTGCTTTTTGTATTGGTGTTGGCATTGTTAACACATCAAACAGCTCAGCCGTGGAGTAGTGGCTTGATATACATAGCTTTCAATTTTTTTTACTTGTCGCTACTTTAATAGTGAGTAATACATTTATTTGTATTGTGCATACAAACACAGTAATGATATATATATATATATATATATATCTCCTATGTCAAAGAAGACTCAGAAGGAAAGTCAAGGCATATAAATATAACATACAACATTTTCTCATTACTCATTCTTCTGCACTTCTACAACACAGTTTCAGACTGACCAGACAGTGAAGTAAATCTTATTTTACTGTCCTTAAGTAAATCTTTGTAGCCTTATAAACACATGTACTATACTTCTGCTGTCCTAATTACATAATCACCATATTCACTCTTACTTTATGGATCTTTCATTGAAAAAAAAACGCCTTCCATTCTCAGCAGACCTAATCAGCTGTCAAGGTATACATAAATAAAGTGCTGCACCTTCATACGGACCACAGCTGATGAGAAGATTTATCAAAGTATTTCAGTAGTGGGAGAAGCTACAAAGAGTATTATTTATAAAGTGATGGATTCATAGGTTCATAGATTAGTACTAAGCTAACTGCCCTTGCGAGGCATTTTAAGCATAGCCAATTATCTCTTGTGAGACTCAAACCTTGAACCTTGTGTTTGTAAGGCAAACACCTTAACCAATAGGCCACCCTCCCACCTGGAGATGCTAAATATAAATAATGCTGTGTGGAAAAATTGAACCTGCATGCAGTGCTCGTTCATAAAAGTACTGGCTTCTCACATCTGATGCTCAAAAATGTCCAGGTTTACTGCAGCAACTTCATGAACATCTGATAGGTGCAGCTTTCTTTCTAATGGCACACCTGTACAAATAGACCAGACATAAGTCTCCATCGTAATGAAGCCATGTAGAACTGAAATAGTTCCTTCCAATACTGGAAATCACTGGATTAACAGACACATTTATGGATGGTGAATAAAGTTCACCAAGGAATAACTAGACATGGGCTACTATAACGTGATAAGCAATGCAAGCCAAAGAAATCACGAACATTTCTTTTTTCCTGCTACCTGCTGTGAAGTACATCAGGCTGCATTATTTGAAACAAACAAACACTCATAGACACACACACACACACACACACACACACACACACACACACACACACACACACACACACACACAAGAAGGTGTAAACTATAATGCAAAATATACCTCTGAATTTCATAGCACAAGAAATCTGGACAAAGCCTCACAGAATTGTGGGAGAAAGGCCCAAAAATAGGGACAGATTTTAAATATTTCTCTTATAAACTTAGAAGTTACTAGAATAAAAGGGTCTGTGTTAATATGCATTTTCTGAAAGATTTGAAGACTGAAACTGAAATGAATGTCATTATTTAAATGTCATTATTTAGTGACTTCTGTCCTCAGATAATCCCAGTGAATTGCCAGAAAACCATAAATTTTATGAGGAAAAGATCAAAAATATGAGGCAAAAATCTGGACAGTCTGCGAAAATCTGGACAGTTGAGATGTATGAGCAAACTAGCTGTCATGGGTATCATTCTGATTTAGAAGTACTACTATGCATGCCCTGAAAATTCAAGTTTACTGAACATATAATGGTTGTTGGCAAGATGGCAGTGGACCCATAAGCACTGTACCAGGAGATCTTCACACAACCATACAGTTGTTAACCAGCATAATAGCTAAACACAGTTCCTAAAATGCAAAAGTTTAACTTTTAAATTATGCATTTGTGAATTCTTTTTCAACCTGTAGAAAATACCCTAAGTGGACTTGTGGGGAAAGTCTATCTTGATGGTTGCAGTTGTCCGAGTGATCTAGTAGTCTCCTAGCTGAATAGAGAGAAAGGAAAGAAGAAATAATAGTAAATCAAATAAAGGCATTAAAATAAAGTTTTGGGATTGTGTTTGATCTGGGATGACATCATTGATACCAGAAATCAAACTTCTTCTTTTACTTTCTGGTAAATGCTGAGCAGCGGCCTGCTAGAAGAGCTCCTTTTTAACTGTAAATGCTTAAATGTGCTGTGACCCCTGAATTTCCTAAAGTAAAACAAACTAAAAGGGGGAAAGAAGCAAATAGTGCTGAAACCAAGTTCAGTTAATTAGAGTTCTCAAGTGGTAGAATTGAAGGCATAATAAATGCTCTCTGCATGTGTTTTTTGTATGAGCTGGGAATTGGTTAAAAGGAAGCATCTGACTCGGTCACCATGTTATCTAAATCACATATGCTGCCTGTTGAAAGAGGAAGGAACTAATAAGGAGGGTTCTTAAATTAAAATAATGTATTGACAGTGAGTTTTGGTCTGGGAGGAGTACACTGGTATCAGGAATCACATTTTCTTTTACTTTATCACAGTTGCTGAGAACTGTGAAAGGGCTCTGTTTTACTTGTGGGCACTCACGTGGGCTGTGACTCTCAAACTTTATAAAGTAAAGTAAAATAACAAAGGGAGAAAAGTAAAAAGTGCCAAGGCAAAGTATTGTTTTGTAGAATGTTTCCATGTGTTGGAACTGCAGACATAATAAGCAATCCCTGCATGTGATGCACAAATTGCTGGAAAGTGAGTGAGTTGATGTCGTCATTGAAAGCAGGCCTGGTAAAAGAGCTTTGTTATAACTGTAAGCATTCACATATACTGTGACTTTCAAATTTCCTAAAATAAAACAAAATAAAAGGGGGAGGGGCAAAAAGTGCAAAAACTAGCATAGTTATTTAAAATGCTCAGTGATGAAACTAAAGTCATAAATAAATGCTCCCTACATATGCGCATATGCTTTATGAAAGCACTAGAAATCTGCTCAGTCACCGTGATATTTAAGTCACATATACTACCTGTTCAAGGGGAAGGAACTAACAAGAAGAGTCCTTGAAATAACATAAAGTATTGACAGTGATTTTTTTAATCTGGGAGGTTTATAGTGGCATCAGGAATCAAGCTTTTCCTTTCCTTTAATGTAGTTACTGAGAACTGACATAGAAAAAAGACTCTCTTCTAATTATAAGTGCACATGTGAACTGTGATTCTTGAACTCTATAAAATAAAATAAAACAAAACACTAACAGGAGAAAAGTAAATCATGTCGAAGCAAAGTACTGCTAGTTAAAATATTTCCAGGTTCTAGAACTACAGCCATAATAAACAATCCCTGTATGTGATGCATGAAAGTGCTGAAGACTGATTTAAAGGTTGAATCTGACTTAATAATCACGATATATAAGCCGCATATCCTCCCGAATGTAAAGAGAAAGAATTAGCAAGAAAAATTTAAAGTGTGTTAGAAATCATTAGAAATAAACCAATGCTGAATATTAATCTTGATAACCCCCCACTAAGACAAAATATTTTATCAGATAGGACAAAATGGCAAATGAAAGTGAGCACATCGGCACTCAAATAACCAAAGCAAAAATGTTGGCTCTCTTTTCACCAGAATAAAAAAGGGGAGAACAACCAAACAAAATGAGGACAAAAAAAATAAATAATGGGAAAATAGATCAATACAGCCTTACAGAAGATGTTAAATTAGTATTATAGACTCTTCAAACAGCTGTACCGCAGGTTTCAAATCAAGTTTCAACACTGGACAA
This sequence comes from Protopterus annectens, assembly GCF_019279795.1. Classification (NCBI taxonomy): domain Eukaryota; kingdom Metazoa; phylum Chordata; order Ceratodontiformes; family Protopteridae; genus Protopterus; species Protopterus annectens. Next base: position 1,947,176,615 of record NC_056725.1, on the reverse strand, counting down.
TATGATAAACCACATTTCTAAACTGGAAGCTACAGAAGCAAAAGATTTGTAAAAATGAAGTAAAAATTGAGCAACTTCAGAAAGACCTTAACTCAAATGTTAAATGCATCCAAGACACTAAGGAAAAACTACTGGATTTCAAAGCCAGAAGTATGTGTAATAACATTTTGGTGCATGGAGTGCCAGAGATATATGAGCAACCAAAACTAACTGAAACTTTACATAAAATCATTAGCCATCTACTAGAAAATCAGAAGGAAGCTGAGCAGATCATACAGAGGGCACATAGAGCAAACAGGAAAGCATCCATTCTTGACAATCCTAGACAAGTATATGTCAGGTTACTTAACTACCAATATCATAGGATCATATGACATTACTAGGCTATTGGCCTGAGGCCCTTACAAGCCTAGCCAAGAATTTATCCCTTGGTCCGATAAGTCAGCATCCAATGCCCCTGTCTAGCAGGGACACAGGTGGAATCCCAGGGGTGTATTTTCTGTTCTCCATCCAGTTATCCAGGTTGTGCTTAACAAGGGTTAATGAGGTACTCTACTTGATGTGGAGTGGGAGTCTATTCCACAGATGGGGGAGTCTCTGGGACGCAAATCTGCCCTGCCAACAAGTCCTATTGATGTCACAGACCAGGGTGAGGTTGCGCGTGCAGCTTAATCGAGTGGAGCTTGACTTGCAGATATGCAGCAGTCCCATCAAGGCAGGGTCTGAGATTGCTTTGTATGTCAGACAGAGGTCATCTCTGTGGGGTCTGTATGAAACTGAGTAGAAGGACAGAGCCTTTAGCATTCTGTGTAGGGAAGATGTTTGAGGCCCTGGATTCTCCTGGTGAGGAACCTCTGTGGTCTGTCCAGCAGCTGCATGTGCTTTGTCAGGTACATCCTGAAAGGGGTATTGTACTCAATAATGGGTCTTATAAGGGAAGAATACAAGGATGCTATAACCATGGTGTCCCTGGATGAGATACCCTTACTAATGAGATGGGCTACATAGAAATCTTCCCATATAACGGAGGCAATATGGTGGTCAAAAGTCAGTTTGCTAACAGCTTGGGAGCCCAAGTCCCACACAACTGATTGCGTGCTTAGGACCTTGTTATCAATGTGGTAATTTTTGGGGACTTCACTCTCCCCAAAAGGGATGATGATGCATTTTTTGGCATTCAGTTTGAGGCCATGTTTCTGGTGCCATTCATATCTTTGTGTAAGCTGCTTTTGGAGGATGTCCACATCACTAGGGGAACTGATGGCAGCTTCCAGCTTTCAGTCATCTGCAAACCTGGTCAGCCATAGCCCACTGGTTTTGGTCTGCACCTCAGAAAAGTATATCTCAAACAACAAAGGCCGATCCCTGGGGTATACCACTCATTATGGGTTGACTGCTTGAGGTGTCTTCCCCTATTTTGACTAGGTGGGTTCTATCAGTAAGCCAGTTTGCTGCCCACCTGGTAACATGGATTGATGTCTAGTTGAGAGAATTTATTTATTACCCGAGTGGGGAATAGTATTGAAGGCTTTAGCCAGGTCAAGGTAGGTGGTGTGTACTGTCTTCCCCTCGTCCATGGCTTTGTTGATGATCTCAAAGAAGTTGACTGAATTTAACAGGCATGACCTCCCCTTGATGAAACCGAACTGTGTGGGATCAAGTGTTTGGTGGCTGCCAATGTCCTTGTTAATGAGGTCCATGATAATCCAATCTATGGCCTTGCAGATCAGGCTAGTTAGGCTGATGGGTCTATAATTTCCTGGATTGGAGGATGCTCCACCTTTGTGCAAAGAGATAACAGTAGCTGTCCTCCACTCGTCTGAGATGAAGCCAGTACTCAAGCTTTGGTTGAATAGGGTGCCTAATGGTGCTGTAAGTTCCTGTCTGAGTTCATGTAGTATGCAGCCTGGGATGTTATTTGGTCCCATGGAGGCTGTGTTTTTTGCCTTTCAGAGGGCAGTGATGACTTGTTCCCCAGAGATAAGGGGAGGAGGGCAGGTGCTGGGATGTCCTGATTTACTAATGGGGGGACAGAGGGATTAAGTTTTCACTGAACCTTTCTGCCAGCAGGTTGGCTATATCTACGGTGTTTGTGTATGTGGTGTCCTTGACCACTATTTCTCAGCAGATCTTAGTGCTTTCCTTGAGATTGCGGACATATGCGAAGAAAGCCTTGTGTTTGTCTTTAGTAGATGTGGCCAGTTTGGACTCAAAGTTTGCGTTGCAGGATTTCACTAGTGCTCTTGTTTGCTTGCTCAGACTGAGGAGAGATTGCTTCCAATTAGGCACATGCTCCTTCTTGGTCCTTGGCAGCAGTCTTTTCATTGTATTATAGAGTTTATTTATTGCAGATGTCCAACAGGCAGGTTTACTCTTCCTTGAGGAGGATGTTTTTGTCCTCTCAGGTATTCCTGATTCCATGCAGCTATATACGTACTCGCATAGTACTTTGATGTAGGTTTGGACATATGTGCCAGTTCCTATGGAAGGGGAGGGTGCTGTGAAGCTGTTTATACCTTCCCTCAGGAGGTTGTAATCAGCTTTTGAGACTTTTTTGTTTGACCTTATATAGGGGGAGGTCAGGGGAGATGGTGACTTCAAAAGTGGCCGCTTTGTGGTCGGATCTTGCCAGGGAGGATGACGCTGTAGGGATACTGCAGTGGTTACTCATGTTGGTTTATACCAAGTTCAGGATATTTTCTCTTCTTGTGAAGGTGCCAACCAGCTGGTCCAAGGTATTTGCAGTGACAAAATCAAGGAATCTCTGGGCATTTGCATTCTGGCATGAGTAGTTCTTCCAGTCTATGGTTGGATAGTTAAAGTCGCCCAGGATCAGGGTAAAGAGTTGAATCTTGATAGATCCAAAGTGATCTAGATAGGTGGTGTGGGCATATTGAGTCAAAGTTGGGGGCCTGTAACTAGCTATGATTTGAATAGGGGTCCTGTCAATGGTAAATTGCACCTGGAGTGTCTCCTGTGCATCATACTGTTTGATCAGCCAGGAGATGTGTATCTATTTTATATATATTGCAACTCCAAATGCAGGGGGAAAAAAAAGTAATTGTTTCCGTTTACTTGACACTCATTAGACCCATCATAGAGTACAGCGCTCCTTTTGGAATGTACCTCACAAGACATCTGCAGCAGCTGGAAAGGCCACAGAAGTACCTCACAAAGAGGATTACTGGCCTCAAACAGATGCCCTACACTGACCATCTCAAAAAACTCTAGCTTTACTCCATAGCATATCGCCTACTCCGAGGTGATCTCTGCCTAACATATAAAGCTATGTCAAACCCAGAGCTTTTGGACATGCTACACCTAAAGAAATACCAATCCCTCCAAGCTACACGGTCTAGGGACTTAAACCTTGTCACCACAATAAACAGGACATGTTGGAAGGATAGATTCCTGTCCCAGAGACTTCCCATACTCTGGAACAGGCTACACATCTATGTCAAGCAAAGTTCTTCATTAGCACTCTTCAAGAAAAATCTTGATGAGTGGATGGGAAATAGGAAATACACCCCGGGATCACTTCTGTGTCTCTGCTCAACAGTGGCACAGGAAAATAACTTTCTTGGACGGCATAAGCCAGGGAACCTTGTTGGCTTGGCTTACATAGGCCCTTGGGCCGATAGCCTAGTACCTACCTATGAACCTATGAACTCCTTCTGCTTTATTGCCTATGGTTTGGGATCTGAATGTATGATGGGATGAGTAACCTGGTATGCCTGGGATGCTCTCTGCAGCTTTGAACCAGGTTTCTGTGACTGCACAAATGTTAACATCTTCCAGGGTATAAGAATGCTTGCAATGATTGCAGTTTCATATTTAGACTCCTAGTGTAAAGCAGCATGACCTTTAATTTGCATTTTGATGAAAGTTTTATGTTGGTAGTTTTGACCTCATGGCATTGCCTAAAAAAAGGTACTGTGGGAGAGGCAGGAGCCTTTGCCAGAAGCCTGAAGCCCAAGGGAGACAGATGCAGGCCATCTCTGTCAAAACATTGTGGTTTGTCAATCATGTCTTCCCAGGCTGTCAGGTACTGGATCCCCATGGAATGACACCAGAAACTAAGCCATTTGTTAAAGTCAATCCTTTTCTGTTTTATTGAGACATCATTCTGGATGATGGTAGAATGCTGCTTAAGGCTAGGAACATACCTGTCTGGGACAAATATTCGACAAGCTCTATCATGTCTCTTTTCATGTATTCCAGGGAGGTATGTCTCAGGTTGTTCATGTCAACATGGACTTTGACAGAGTCGTAACAGTACCTGTTGTTGAGAGACTTGAGTGAATGGATGATATGGTGGATTCTGGCACCTGACAAACAACTAACCGTGACTTCCTCCTTATCCAGCCTGGTAGGGACATAGCTGTATGCCTCACAATAGAGTCTCCTATGACTAATATGTTGAGTTTATGTTTAGGCTTTACTGGCTGTGAGACACAGGTGTGTGGATTATGTGTGGTGTCTGGTGTGGTGGGCAGTGGATTTCACGTGTGTTTTTGCCTCGGAGGTCTCTTTTGTTTGGGTATATTTTTCCTTAGGACTCCACATATGTGGGTATGTGTTGTATAGGTGTGGGTAGTGGTTGAGGTGTGGTGTTTATGTTGACAACCTTCTCAGTGCCAGATATATTGGCTTGCAAGGGAGAGAGTATTGACTTTAGGATCTTAATGCAATTGCATCTCTCACAAATTGTGTTCCTAGGTGGTAGTAGTACAGTGTTGTTCATGTACATGAGATGGATTCACTTTATAATCTCAAAATACTGAAATGTCAAATTTCAGTATAGCAAGACCATAAAGTCAAATCTGCAGAATTGCAAATGTGCATAACCGGGAATCCATATATGTCGAATTTGCGGTTATGGTTTAATGGTACATGACGTGGAGTGTATTGTGTGGATGGTGGGTGGTTTTGTGTGTGGATTTAGGTGGAATTTAAGGTAAGTGACTATTTTGTAAGGGTTTTGGGCAAGTGTTTGAATGCATGCAAGTGTGTTTGGAAGTTGTACGTGTGGGTTAGGGTAGGCAGGTAAAAGTATCAGCGTTTTAGTGTTGAATGTGGTGGTGTTTGTATATTTGTGATGTATGTGTGTGTGTGTGAGGGACTGCAGAATGTCTGGTTGTGAGTTTGCTGTCTTTTACTGTTTGGTACAATCTCGAAGTTAGAATATATAAGTAGCAGGGGTGTGGGGGGCTTGCCCCCTGCTTATTTGTAGTGTAGGTCTGCACATGTGTGTTGTTATGTTTGTGTGTTTTTTTTTTTGTAGTCTAGGTATTGTGGTGCATGTGTGGTTTGGTGTATGGTTACTTTCGTGATTTTAAGTTTTGCTGTTTTGGGCTGTCGGAATTTTGAGGGTTCGGCTTTATGTTCTCGATATACTGAAATTCGACATTTCAGTATTTCGAGATTATAAAGTGAATCCACATAAGACAGTTTCTACACTGTCTCAGGATGCCCATATCAACCAGACTGGCAGGAGAAAGGGTAGGAAATTGTCCATCCATATTTGTTAGAAACTAAGGGAGACAGGCCAAAGACAGCTAAGAGGGTACAGGGTGGAAGGTCTAAGAGTAGTACTGCTAGGTGATTACACAGGTGCTGCTAAGGGAGAATTTCTAGCTGGAATACCTTGCAAAGGGTTAAAAACAGTGCAGCTGCAGCTCTCTATGCAGCAAACATGTATCAGACTATGCTACTCAATTTAAGGGTTAAGAAAAGAGTAAAATTCTCAGAAAACCCAGATTAACCACTACAGACAAACAACAGAACTCACAGTATGAAAAAACAGTTATGAAATGCAGTAAAATGCAATTAAACAGTAATGAATTGCAGTAAATAGGAGTGAAATACAATGAATCAGTAAACGTCTTTAAAACAGTACAAATGTGAAAAATTGCAACAGTAAAAAGTAGCTCAAATAAAGTATAAAGCTACTGGCAAGCAGTAACAAATGTGGCAAACTAAATGCAGTTGAACTGCATAAGCACAAGCAAAATGAAGTAGGATAAGGCACAATTTGTTTTTTTTTTAGTCGAAAGTTAGGAGACCGAAGATAATTCAAGGTTAAGAAGAGGTGGGCCTTCACCTTGCTGGCCAACAAATTACTTACCCTGGGAATACATTCGCAGATCGGGTCTTTCGCTTAAATTATATTTTGCTGATTTTGTCTCAACTATGTCATCTTCAATCTTCTCAGATTTCAATATTTTCTGGTGGACCCTAGTACACACCTATGATCCTATTAACCCACAGAAAATACTCCAGCAATGCAAAGCTACAGTGGTGTCCACACACTGAAACCAACAAAGGCCCCGACAGGAAGTGTCTAGATATATGTTGGCAACAAATACACCTCCAGGTTGGTTAAACAGGCAGATGCCCTGGAGTTCATCCATATCTATGTCAGCAGACACAAGGTCTCTTACCATATCCTAGCTAGATATAAGTCACCCTCTTTGACCCAGGAAGCTCACAGCTTATACTGAGACCTACTACAGGCACTCACCAACCAATAAAATACCTTATTCATGGGCAACATTAGCTACCCCTCTATAGACTAAGAAATATACACTGCCTCTAACTGACATTCACAGTGTTTTCTGGGCTTTGTCAACACTTTACGTCTTTAAAACAGTACAAATGTGAAAAATTAGCTCACAACTGCAACAGTAAAAAGTAGCTCAAATAAAGTATAAAGCTACTGGCAAGCAGTAACAAATGTGGCAAACTAAATGCAGTTGAACTGCATAAGCACAAGCAAAATGAAGTAGGATAAGGCACAATTTGTTTTTTTTTTTTTTAGTCGAAAGTTAGGAGACTGAAGATAATTCAAGGTTAAGAAGAGGTGGGCCTTCACAGCTGATCTCACTCTACTTAGTAGAATGAGCTGATGTAATGGAAGTTGGGGGAGTGTCCAATATAGCAATAACCCATGCCTGGGTGTGGGTAATGCTGGATTTACCCACAGTTGGCGTGGTTTGGTCATGAGGGCGAAGCCCGAGTGGCCAAACAAAGCCAACCTTGGGTAAATCCAGCATTACCCACACCCAGAAGTGGGTTATTGCTATTATACAATGACATTATTTAAGAAAAAAAATAATTACTTTTCTTAAATAATGGCATTGTATAATGCCTCCTTGTTGCCCTTCCGCAGCTGTCTGGTATTCTGTGGCAGTTCTGATGTACTGCGCATGTGTATGCCTACGCAGTACATCAGAGCTGTGGGCAAAAGCAATGGAGAAAGCAAGATTTCCATTGCTTTTTACTGTTTCACTATGTTAAATGGGTTTAACATAGCGAGACAGCTTTAAAAAAAGCAACGGAGAATCTCCGTTGCTTATTTTAAAGCTGTCTCGTTATGTTAAACCATTTAACATAGCGAGACAGTTTTGAAAAAAGCAACAGAGAAAGCAAGATCTCCGTTGCTTTTTACACACTGTCTCGCTATGTTAAAGGAGTTTAACATAGCGAGACAGTTTTAAAAAAAGCAACGGAAATCTCATTTGCTTTTTTTAAACCTGTCCCGCTATGCTAAACTCCTTTAACATAGTGAGACAGGGTTTTAAAAAAGACTTATACTAATGGAAAAAGTCTGGGCGACCAGACCTTTTTCCATTAGTATAAGTCGATTTACAACGTGCACGCTGACCAATCAGCGTGCACATTTTGGAATATTAATGGGGTCCATGGTATAATATGAAATTTATAGTAGAGGTGGGCAACTCAAAAGCCACTAAGCTTTAATACCACAACAGCAGCTGGGTAGGTGGGTGGGATACACGATCAGAACAGAGGTAAGGAGTGAATTCACTAGGCCTAAAAGACAGTTGCACAGTTTAAATGGATATGTAGCAAATATTGTTTTATCAGCAGTGCAGAAACAGTTGAAATAAGCAACTTGTATTTTGTAGCCTCTCAGCATAAAACAGCAGAGCAAGGGCTGAAGGCTTAACTCACTGCAGCTTTTAGCAAACAAGTACAAACTTGTTTAAGCACTAGGTATTTAAGGCAGAGAAAGAAGGAACCAGCCAAATTATCCAATCAAAACAAAAAACAAAGCCCTGTGTAGTAATTCTATTCATATCAGACCAGTCTAAATCCACCTCCCATGAAGTAACAGCTAACTCTCTCTAGACAAAAGATTGTACTACAAGCTCCAAAGGTCACAAACAGTAATGAATATTGAGTTCTATGCTAGTGTTTTTCAAGTACAGCAATAAGTAAAATGCACAGAACAAACACAAAAGGGAGACAAAAAAGGATTGCTTGTTTCCCGTCTTTCCTGTAACTAGTCTTGTCCACATACAGATTTGCTGTATCCAGGACTGTTTGTAGCTTCTGAGCCCCCCAAGCCTTTCTGTGTTGGAGGGAAGGCTTCTAGCTTATCAGTGGGAATGGTAAGCACTAGGTAGCCTATATACCACAAGATGAATGGTTTCTGGCCTACAAATTGTAGTTTATTGGCCGTTTGGGTAGTTTTTTCCATTTCTTTCAAATTTCTGGATTAAAAGCTTGCATTTGTGCTTGTTTCCTGCATTTCCTGTAACTAGTTTAGTCCAGATACACATTTGCTGTACCCAGGACTGTTTGTAATCTTCTGAGTGGTGCCAAAGTCTGCTCTTCAATTTTTCCCTTAGATCTGCTTGTTCTCTCCTCTCCAGCACTTCTACTAGCTTATTAGTCTAGCACTTTACCAGACTTCTTGTAGCAATTATTGTAGCACACAAAGTGCTACCAGCACTAAATGTTCTACAAGGAAACAGCTCCAGTACTTATTATTAATACCCACCCCTCCAGGCATGTCTAAAGGTCAGTCCCCTGTGCTTTTTCCTATTAACCTGGTGAACTTGGGCATTCTGAAGCAATGTAGAAACTGCCTCATATACACCAACAACCCTCTAGTCTTACCTCCCAACACTCAGACTTATGAGAGATTCACTTATCTATCCAAATTGGAAGCCACGCACTCTCCAGCCAAGACCCGAATAGCTTGTCAAGAGGAGAAGGTCAGCACTTGCACCACACTACATGGAACACATAGCCCTCCAGAACACACACCAGCACTGCCTTCACATAAAAACACAAACCACACACCCACCTTCATGAAGACTCTCAATAAAAATCTACCCAAACAGCAGAGACCTCCAAGGCAGAAATGCAGTCGACCACCACAACACAACACTAATCATGAGACACAGAACTCTCCTGAACAATGTGCCACTCAATCAAAGCCCCTAAGGCAAAACAGCATGCCCAACGCACTAGTCATAGGTGACTCAATGGTGAGGCACACTGATGTCCTACTCAGTAGATTGAATAAGGAGAAAGTAACAGTCAGCTGCCTGTGAGGTGCCAGGATCTGCCACATAATGCATGTACTCAGGTCACTTAACAACAGGTACAAATATGACTCTGTCATTTCAAATGTGGGTGTGAATGACCTGAGATGTACGTCCCTGGACTACATGAAAAGAGACATGTAGGAACTCTCGGATTATGTAGCTAAGGTGGGTATGACCCTAGCTCTGAGCAGCATCCTACCATCACCCAGAATTATACCACAGTACAAGCAGAAAATGATAGATTTCAACAATTGGGCTAAGTTTCTGGTTTCATTCTAAGGGGATCCAGTATTTGTCTGCCTGGGATGACATGATTGACAGACCTCGATGCTTTGCCAGAGATAGCCTGCTTCTGTCACCCCTGGGCTTCCAGATACTGGCCAAGGCTCTTCCCACCCCTATAGTGCCTCTTTTTAGGTGGTGTTCGAAAGACCAAATTACCACCAAAACAGCTACAAACAAGCGCAATCTGAGGGTCATGCTGCTCATTGCTATAAGTCTAAATCTCAAAATGCACTCACTTGAAGCACTCCTTAAAATGGAGAACATCGACATTTGTGCTGTAACAGAGACCTGGTTTAAAACAGTAGAGAGCACCCCATGCACTACCAGGCTATAACTTATTCCACGCCTTTCGGCCCGAGAATTTGGAACGAAGCTCCAAAGGCAGTGGTGTTTCCATACTCATAAAGGGTGCGCACACCTCCAGATTAGTAGCCCAACATAATGCATCAGAGATACCTCAGGTGCAGCTAACATTGATTAGGACAGCGATTCAGTCTTAGCCTGCTATAGGTCCCCAACCATGTCCCAAAACTCACACTCCACATTCCTAAGCACCCTGGAGAATATTATGGTCCAACCTAACAATGTCAAACTGGGCGACTTCAACTACCCCTCCATTAAATGGGAAAACTACTCATGTACCAATACACTTGTCCAACGTTTTCTGGAATTCATTAATTCCAGTGCCCTGGACCAGCTTGTTCTTACCCCCACTAGAGGTAGCAACATCCATGACCTGGTCATTACTAACATGGGCGACTGTTGCTCTACACCAATAGTCAGCTCCTCCCTGGTTAGATCTGACCACAAACTAATCACCTTGGAAATACACATCCCTCCCAACCCCCCACCCTCCGCAAAGGTAACCACCATAAAAAACTTCTCCAAAGCTAACTTTGTGCTCCTAAAAACAAAGGTGGCTACCTTCATGGCACCCATGCAAATGGAGAATACTAGCATGACTGCCGAATCATACATCAATGCACTGTGCGAACACGTACACAAATTCATGGATCTCGCCATACCCAATAGAACCAAGCTGCTCTCCTCCAAAAAAAGGAAGTCAGTCTGGTAGTCCCCTGCCATAAATAAACTCTACAACAGAAGGAGGAAACTGATGCAGAATAAGGTGAACTTCCAAGAATAGGAAAAATCCTTTATCAGCCTCAACAAAAAGTTGAGATTCCTCATCAAATCCTTTAAAGCTAGCTATGAAAACAGGATTGCAGCAGATAGTAAAGACAACCACAAGGCATTCTATAGTTATGTAAAGAATATCTATGGCATTACCCAGATTTGCTCTGAGCTACTGTACAATGGTGATCGAAATTAAGCAAGGTGTAGTCGATGCCAATGAGAAGATGAAAACAGATGCAAAATTGTGAAAATATTTACTTGTAATGTCCAACCAACACAACGAAAGCCACCACACGAACTCTGCAGCAAACACTTCTTTATTGACCTAAGTTTCGTCCTTACGAACTTCTTCAGAATACTATTACTGTTTCAACTCAACCATTTTATACATTGTCAAATATTGAATAATTGCTTAATTGATAACCTTAATTTCCCCCAATGAACTTTTTTAAAAGGGAAATGACTTTGTTAAAAATCACTATATATCAATACAAAACATTATACATTTCTAAATCTTGTATATACACTTTAATAAAATTATATGCACTTAACACATAAAAACTACTAATTAAATATACAATGAATCAACTTGTGCATAAATAATAAAATTTTTAAAAATGCTTACTATTATATATGCGTGTATTGTACCCTTTGAAATATGTACCATATTTGATATATATATAATATGTACCTATTTTAATTTATATACATATGCTTATCTTGCTCACCCAACTATGACATATTTGTTAAGTATTTAATATATATACATATCAATTATTATTAATATATGGTAAATGAATTAATAAATGTATAGTGGTAATGTAAAAATAGTGTTACCATCAATACAACCAATTTGAACAGTTAAATTGTACAAAAGTAAATGATATAATATAAATTTCTTTAACATGTAAGTGCAAATAGTATATGTTTTGTAACAATATAGTATGCAATCCACTTTATGATGAACCAAACATCCAAGTATATATCACTTGTGAATTAATGTATTATATTTAATTTATCATTATATATACTTTCAAAAATAAAATTAAAAATAAAAATATTAACAAATCAAACAAATATTATGTATGTGAAATATATATTATACATGTATATTGAACGTGTATAACTATACATGTATTTGTATAAAGTTGTAATGAATACCATATTTTATTTATTATATATTCTGTTCAATTTTAATAATGGCATGATGGTCATGTATTCATTTATTCCCGGAGGTATACATGAATTTAATTGAATTTGCCATTTTAATTCCTCCATGTCCAAATCAGTTCTCCCTTATTTTAATTTATTCAGGCATGTCTAAAGGTCAGTCCCCTGTGCTTTTTCCTATTAACCTGGTGAACTTGGGCATTCTGAAGCAATGTAGCAACTGCCTCATATACACCAACAACCCTCTAGTCTTACCTCCAAACACTCAGACTTATGAGAGATTCACTTATATATCCAAATTGGAAGCCACGCACTCTCCAGCCAAGACCGGAATAGCTGGTCAAGAGGAGAAGGTCAACACTTGCACCACACCACATGGAACACATAGCCCTCCAGAACACACACCAGCACTGCCTTCACATAAACACACAAACCACACACCCACCTTCGTGGAGACTCTCAATAAAAATCTACCCAAACAGCAGAGACCTCCAAGGCAGAAATGCAGTCAACCACCACAACACAACACTAATCATGAGACACATAACTCTCCTGAACAGTGTGCCACTCAATCAAAGTCCCTAAGGCAAAACAGCATGCCCAACGCACTAGTCATAGGTGACTCGATGGTGAGGCACGCTGATGTCCCACTCAGTAGGTTGAATAAGGAGAAAGTAACAGTCAGCTGCCTGTGAGGTGCCAGGATCTGCTACATAATGCATGCACTCAGTTCCCTCAACAACAGGTACAAATATGACTCTGTCATTTCAAATGTGGGTGTGAATAACCTGAGATGTACGTCCCTGGACTACATGAAAAGAGACATGTAGGAGCTCTCGCATTATGTAGCCAAGGTGGGTATGACCCTAGCTCTGAGCAGCATCCTACCATCACCCAGAATTATACCACAGTACAAGCAGAAAATGATAGATTTCAACAATTGGCTAAGTTTCTGGTTTCATTCTAAGGGGATCCAGTATTTGTCTGCCTGGGATGACATGATTGACAGACCTCGATGCTTTGCCAGTGATAGCCTGCATCTGTCACCCCTGGGCTTCCAGATACTGGCCAAGGCTCTTCCCACCCCTATAGTGCCTTTTTTAGGCGGTGTTCGAAAAACCAAATTACCACCAGAACAGCTAAAAATAAGTGCAATCTGAGGGTCATGCTGCTCATTGCTAGAAGTCTAAATCTCAAAATGCACTCGCTTGAAGCACTCCTTAAAATGGAGAACATCGACATTTGTGCTCTAACAGAGACCTGGTTTAAAACAGTAGAGAGCACCCCATGGACTACCAGGCTATAACTCATTCCACACCTTTCGGCCCGAGAACTTGGACTGAAGCTCCAAAGGCAGTAGTGTTTCCATACTCATAAAGGGTGCTCACACCTCCAGATTGGTAGCCCAACATAATGCATCAGAAATACCTCAGTTGCAGCTAACATTGATTAAGACAGCAATTCGGTCTTAGCCTGCTATAGGTCCCCAACCATGTCCCAAAACTCACACTCGACATTCCTAAGCACCCTGGAGAATAGTATGGTCCAACCTAACAATGTCAAACTGGGTGACTTCAACTACCCCTCCATTAAATGGGAAAACTACTCATGTACCAATACACTTGCCCAAAGTTTTCTGAAATTCATTAATTCCGATGCCCTGGACCAGTTTGTTCTTACCCCCACTAGAGGTAGCAACATCGTTGACCTGGTCATTACTAACATGGCCAACTGTTGCTCTACACCAATAGTCAGCTCCTCCCTGGTTAGATCTGACCACAAACTAATCACCTTGGAAATACACATCCCTCCCAACCCCCCACCCTCCGCAAAGGTAACCACCATAAAAAACTTCTCCAAAGCTAACTTTGGGCTCCTAAAAACAAAGGTGGCTACCTTCATGGCACCCATGCAAATGGAGAATACTAGCATGACTGCCGAATCATACACCAATGCACTGTGTGAACACGTACACAAATTCATGGATCTCGCCATACCCAATAGAACCAAGCTGCTCTCCTCCAAAAAAAGGAAGCCAGTCTGGTAGTCCCCTGCCATAAATAAACTCTACAACAGAAGGAGGAAACTGATGCAGAATAAGGTGAACTTCCAAGAATAGGAAAAATCCCTTATCAGCCTCAACAAAAAGTTGAGATCCCTCATCAAATCCTCTAAAGCTAGCTATGAAAACAGGATTGCAGCAGATAGTAAAGACAACCACAAGGCCTTCTGTAGTTATGTAAAGAATATCTATGGCATTACCCAGATTTGCTCTGAGCTACTGTACAATGCTACCTCCTATACAGAGCCAACAGATATTGCCAATATACTGGCTGACAGATTGAGTGCCAATTTTACCCCTCTTCCTCTCCCAAAGCACTGATCACAATACCAGTAGATTGACAGACACCCAGTATTAATGCTGCACAGGTTAAAACAGCAGTGTTCAAGGCCAATAATACAGTTTCTGTGGGACATGACAATATCCCTGTCTGTGTTCTACATGAACTACAGAGTGAACTGTCACCTCACCTGTGTGCCCTGTCCAATCACAGCCTCAACTCAGGCTCTATCCTTACCAAATGGTGCACTGCTACAGTCATCCCTCTCCACAAAGGAGAAGTGATTACAGACCCTGGGAAGTATCGCTCCATTAGCCTGGCGAGTCTGATATGCAAATCTCCAAACTCTGGATCCTACACAGTTTGGCTTTGTGAAGGGTAGATCATGCCTACTCAACCTGGTCAACTTCTTTGAGTCAGTTACCAGAGCTGTGGATGAAGACAAGGTGGTTCATACAGCCTACCTTGATCTGACCAAGGCCTTTGATACCATTCCCCACTCATGAATCATAGAAAAACTCATTAAGCTAGGTATCAACCCATATATCACTAGGTGGGTTGCAAACTGGTTCACGGAACCCACAGTGTGAAAGTAGCTGACTCCAAGTCAGACTGCCAACCAGTCATGAGTGGAGTCCCACAGGGTTTGGTCCTGGGTCCTCTCCTGGTTGGTATATACTACTCTGAAGTCCAGACCAACATGAGGGGACTCTGGCTGACAAAGTTTGCAGACAAATGCAAGTTGGGAGCTATTATTAACTCCCCAAGTGATGTTAACATCCTACAGAAAGGCCTCACTGAGACCAACGACTGGTGTCAGAACCATGGCCTTACACTCAATGCCAAAAAATGTGTCATCATCCCATTTGGGAAAAACCCGGTTCCCATGAATTACCACACTGATTGTAGTCCACCGAACACAGAAAGCATTATGAGAGATCTGGGAACATAGGTTGACAGCAACTTCTCTTTTGACCACCGCATTGCCACTGTCGTTAGAAAGTTCTTCTATGTGGCACATCTCATTACTAAGGGTTTTGCATCCAGGAAGTAGGAGGTCATTGTCTCACTCTACTCTTCCCACATTAGGACAATCATCGAGTACAATGCCCCATTTGGCATGTACCTCACTAGAGACCTGCAACAACTGAAGAGGCCACAAAAGTACCTCACAAAGAGGATGCTAGGCCTTAAACACTTGTCCTATATGGACAGACTTAAAAAACTCCAACTATTCCCTGTCTCAAATCACCTATTTAGAAGTGATCTCTGCTTGACTTACAAAGCCATGTCTGACACAGCTCTTTTAGAAATACTACAGCTAAAGAAATCCCAACACTTCTGCACCACATGGTGCAGAGACCTCTACCTCATTACAACAATCAACAGAACTGGAGGGAAAGGTTCATAACCCAGAGACTGCCCATGCTATGGAATAGACTTCCCATGCATGTCAAACAGAGGACCTCACTGGCCCTCTTCAAGAGAAATCTTGATGAGTGGATGGGAAATAGAAACTTCACCCTGGGGATCACTCCATTGGCTCTACTCGACAAAGGTGCTGGGAACTAAGGTCAGGTGGCACAATGGCAGGGTAATCCTATGGGCTATTAGCCTAGTATACACCTATGAACCTATGTAAGAAAGATCCTCATTGCAGCCAAAAGAAAAAAAATGGTCAATTGGAACTGTAATAAAATTGCTTTTGTGCAAGACCTTCAGATACAAATAAAGCAAAATGGGCAGAAACTGGTTCCATACTGCACTTTCCTAATAAACAGGAAAAAATAATTTCCAGATAAAGTACCCCTCCATGTTAGTTTTTCAACATATGGGAGATAACCACTCAGTTTCTTCAATAAAAGAGGCAAAACAGATCTTTCACAATATTTTCAACTTTTTCCCTGGCTGAGATATGTTATAGACTATCAAAATGGTTTAGTAAAGTTTATGTCTACCTGCTACAGGGTCAAGATGGTTTCACAGTGTTAAGTGACTGTGATTACTTTGTGGTATGATCCAGGCATGACAGGTCTGAAACATCATATAGTTTCTGGATTATTTGCTGCTGTGGATTGCATAGTTTGGTTCAAGAGGGTTTCATAATATAACTGGACTTTCACTATTATGGAATTAACATAGTACATATCTTTTCTGTTTTATCTCTCCATGGATGTGTTGCATTATATGGCTGCATAATAATACTGCAACTGTTCTGAAAGTTAAATACTAGCTTTGCCGTTTCATTTTTTTTCAGCCTAAGGTGTTACAAGGTGACACTTTCACTTTTCTCCCACTCCATCATAAATCTGTTATAGTCATACTAACTAAAGCTAAAAACAGTTTCATTTAAGAAAAATGTTTAAACTAAAGTGAGCGTACGATTGCTCACCTTACATGTATTCTATACTAATCTCTGTATCCATCACAGTTTATTTCTTCAAAGCACAGTAAATAGCTGGGTTCATGATGCTGTGGGAAAGCTATGTGGTACTTGCCTTGTGTTACTATGTGTGTTTTTACTTTAAACATCATTTTAAACTAGCTGAAATGTAAAAGTAATTTATCAACCATATGTTATTGGTTCTATTATTTACTTAATCATTTACAGGTTATTCAAGTAATATCTTCCCAGTGTTATGGGGTCGTGGTAAAGCATGGAGACTCCTCAGGAAGATGTAAGTGCAGACTGCTTTTCTATCAGAATCAGTTGAAAACTTCTGGTGCATAATCCTTGAATTTCATATAATAACCGTCCCTATTAAGTGTTTGATTAGTGGAGAAAGATGTTGACTATAGACTCTTGGAATGTTAAAGGTATACACTCAGATAAAAAAAGGATACAATTTCTTCTTCTCACATTTAAATCAAAGGCTGATATTGTTTTTGTATAAAAAACTCATATGACATTTATTTAATGGTTTCAGGTGAAGGGGAAAATGGATTAGAATAATCATTGAGTCAGGATATAGATCAAGTAGTACTGGTATTGCAATTATTATCAAAGAATCCTTTAAGAACAAAGTAATAAAGCAATACTCAGATAATGAAGATGGTGTTATATGGTTATTCAAAATAAATTTGTTTAATAAAACAGTAGTGTTACTAAATATATATGCACCTTGCTCTAAACAGCATGGATTTTTCGTGATAATATATAGATTACTATCTTCCTTTTCAAATCACTACTTCATTCTTGGTAGGGATTGGAATGTCTTTATTGACCATGATAATGGCAGAACATGTAGAAACAAATCATATAAATTCTATGCATCTGATGTGATATCAGAACTTATAACAGAGGATAGTCTTTTTGACCCTTCTAATTCTCAAAGTAATAACACTACCCAGTCGAAATATACTTACTATTCCCATTGTTACAAAACATGGGCCAGACTACTTTTTGTTTAAAGTAGAACCCAGGTTTCTTCTGATCACTCCAGAATTTTTCTTAGTAAAAACTGGTCGCCTCACAGTAAGACATTATCCCATTCAATTCTCAGCTACAACATCTTCTGTCAGGAGACGTGCGTGAATGGGCATTCCTTCGTTGAAGGTTGTGCATCAGGGCTGGCAACTCAGCATGTAAAAATCTACTGCCACTCATTAGCGGACAGGAGTTCCGCTGTGGTGACCCCTAACCGGGAAAAGCCGAAAGACGCAACATAAACTGGTCTAATACTAATAAACTAGGAAATACCTATAATTGGACCTTAAATACTAATTTGCTACAGAAAGATGACATTAGAATTTACTTCACTATTCGAAAATTTCCTGAATGATTTTTCACATTCTCAGATTCCTCCTAACATTTAATAGGCAGCTATCAAAACACAAATTAGAGGTCTATTTATAAGTAAAGGATCTTACTACAAAAACTAAAGAGAGTTTAATAAAAAATCAGATGTACAAAGTAGAACAAAGACTACATATACAATATAATTCTGAGTAATTAGAGCATTTCTCTGAACTGCAGAAATAACTCTTCTTTCTTCATACATCACAACAAATGCTTTATGAAGCAAAAACTTTGGCTACATATTCAGAATGGGCCCAAACTCCTTCTAAATTTCTTACAAAGATCATAAATGTCAATAAAACCTCCCCTTTAATAAATGAAATTTCATACCTGAATAAATCTTATAACACTAATGAAGAGATTATACAATTATTTACATACCAATATTCCCAAATATATGGGGAACATAATCTCTCCTACGACTTTTAGGAAAGAGATAATTTTTTAAATATCTTACCTTTTCCAAAACTTAACACCAACAGACTAGTCTTAGTACTTTGATTGTGCAACAATAAATTCTACAAACAATCAGCAGTCTTAAAGAAGGTAAATCACCTGGCCTGGATGGTTTTACAGCTGAACTCTATAAAACCTTTGCCCTAATAATTTAAAAAATACTACTATATGTAGATAATGGCAACAAGGATTTATATTTAAATAATTCAAAAACAATACTCATACCTAAGGGTAAATCTGACACTAAGAATCCCTTAAATTATAGACCGATCTCTATTATAAATATAGATACAAAAATGTGCACTGCTTTATTAGTGAACAGACTGAAGAATATACTACCTAAAATTGTCTCATCCTACCAGTCAGGTTTTATTCAAAATCAACAACTATATGATCCTACACTTACAATGGATACCTTAATTATGTTATCTAAATAACATAACCACAATTTTGTATTAACTTTAGATGCTGCCAAGGCATTTGCCCAACTTAATCTTAATTTCCTTTTTATGGTTACACTAAAGTTCAATATTCCAATATCTTTCATTGATTGGATCAAAATTCTATACACTAATGCACATATAACATTTATATATATATATATATATATATATATATATATATATATATATATATATATATATATATATATATATATATTTATAAATAAGATTTCTTCCTTGCTAATAAAAATTAACAGTGGGACAAGACAAGGTTGTCCATCATCTCCTTACCTATCCAATATCTATCTAAAACCATTTTTCTTTTAATATTTAAAAAAAAAACTTTTCACCATATCCCCAAAATGTATAATACTCAAATATGTCTAATGGCCTTTGCCAATGATCTAAATCTTTATTTTTCTTAGCCTAATATTGATTTTCCTAAAATCCTACAGTCTATTGATATCTTCTCTAGATTCTCCAATTATAAAATAAATATGGACAAATCTTCTCTTTTCCTTTAAATCCTAAATATAATCTGTTTCATTACTTCCTGATACAGAAATTAAAATATGCAACGCATTTAAATATTTGGGCATAAATTTCTAATATGATCCTACTCTGTTTTACAAAGAGAAATTAAGGAATGTTTGGGACAATACACAACAGGATATCCTTAGATGGAATAAACTTAACTTATCATTTTTATCCAAAGTTGCTATTATTAAAATGAATATTCTTCCCAAATTACTATACCAATTCAGTGCATCAAATATTCAAATTCAAAATATTTTTTTCAAAAATATTACCTATCTATCGAAATTTCTATGGTTCCCAAAGTCCACTAGGTTAGGTATCAAAATCTCACATATCCTAAACCTATTGGTAGATTAGCCTTGCCAGACTTTAAGACCTATGACAGTGTAACTAACTCAGGCAAACTTATAACAATAGCAGAATTTAACCAGCTTCAAGATAAATGGAATCCACTATAGTTGAAATTATAGTTTAATTTTGTCTATAAATACCAGTTTAAACCCAGAGGTTTACCTTTTCTAAATAAAGATAACATCATAATTCTTAAAACATATAAATTCTTAAAAATGTCAGTTAATACTTTCCAAGATCTGTTGAGAATTCTTGATTTGAAGGAGTCAATGATGCTATCCCACTCACTGCATATTTATCCTAATTTAAAAATAAATAATTTGATGCTAAATTTAACAAATTACCCCCTATTTAAAGATAACAACATCCTTGATTTCTTCAGATACAAAAACATTTTGATTGATGAAATGAGAATCGCTTATAACCTTCCCAAAAGTTATTTTATTATATTGAGACAAATTAAAAATGTTGTTAATAAATTTACAGATAATGTAAAAATCAGTGAACATAACATACATTTATGCAAAGTGCTATGGCTGGCCTTTACCTCCAAAAAGAAAATAGCAAATGTATATAAATTATTAATTTCTACTAAATATCAAAGTCCATCATCTATTCTAAATACTGGAATAAAACACTTAATTTCATATAATTAAATAACTCAATCAACACAATCATCGCTACAATTAATACCTTTTAAAAATGTACCTATGCTCAACTAATGATATTAAAGAATGCTTATATAATTCCAGATAAAATAAATTCTTCCACTCAGCATCCCTTAGTTGTCCAATATGTAACCATCAAAAAGCAGATATACTACTTTAATTTGTGGTGATTGTATCTATTTATAGAAGATGGATGTGGCTATGGGTACTGCATGTATGACTAGCTATGCCAATCTTATGATACAGTGGGAAGAGGATTTTGTTCTTGGACATCATAGATTTTCAGCACATCTTAAGTATTCTAAGTGTTTTGTGGATGACATTTTTTTTTACTGTGGGAAGGATCCATTGAGTTATTGGACCAGTTTATATATTATCTTGAGAGCACTACTAGTTTTCTAAAGTTTAGTAAATGTGTAACATTTGATGTGATAGATGTTTTGGAAGTGCATCTGATTAAAACAGAAGATGGATCATTTGAGACTAGGTTGTATAGGAAGGAATGTTGGTGTAATAGTCTTTTGCATCGGAGTAGCATGCATCCTGCACATATTTATCGTAGCCTGGCCAGAAGTCAAGCCTTGAGATTGTCTAAGCTGCATACAGATGACAAGAGGTTTGATCAAGCCTTGGTCCATTTGCTTGATGGTCTTGTTGATAGAGGGTACTCTAGACGTGAGCTGGTCTCCTCAATTGCTGATATTAGTGATGCACGTAAACATATTGCTAGACTGTATTTTTCTAGTAGCTCTCCAAGGAATGTGAATATTAATCACTAAGATGTTAAAGCTAGGGTTGTTTCAACATACACAAATGCGGTAGGGAAGATTTGTGAAATCAAATGTAAAAACTGGCCCATTCATTTGTCTGATTAGATAAAAGAAATAGTTGGTCCTACTCCCATTTTTTGTTTTAAAAATAGTTTATCTCTGAAACACCAATTATGCTATGGATCAGATAAAGTACATCCTAATAATAATTTATCTGGAGAAGTGGGCACTCACCCTTGTGGGTCCTGTACTGCTTGTAGCTATATATCTAAAGTGAGAACTTTTACACACCCCTCTAATGGTTATAGGTTTATACCTAGATTCTATGTAGATTGTTCCAGCAGCAATATAGTTTATATAGCACACTGTAATCAATATACATGTTTTTATGTTTGGAAATCCAACCATACTCTTAGACAGCATGTTTTAAAGCACATTAGATACATTAGGAATAGAGATGTCAGTAGTGCATTTTATAGACATGTAGCAGCATTTGCTGAACATACTTTTAGGCTTTAGCTTTGCAATTGTTTCCTGCTGACCTTAGAGGTGGTGATATTGTAAATAAGGTAGAAATGGCTGAATTAAGATGGATTACCACTTTAAAAGCACATAGGGCTCCTGGATTGAATGTGGGTGTACCTTTAAAACCTTTATTGAGAGCACGTAAACAACCACATTAACTAATTATTTGATTCTTTTATTGGCTTTTATTCTGATCTTAGTTGGGTTTTATGGTATATAAATCAGTATTATATTTTTTGTCTGTGTCTGAAGAAATGCTGTTTATTAGCACAAAAGCACTTACACTTAATAATATTTTTTTTATTTTAAAGGCAGTGTTTGGTTGATATATATATTTTATTTGTGATTCTGTTGTTTGATATACCAACCGATATTCACCGGGTGGATTTGTTTGCTTGGAGATATACTACATAATTTCTGGGGTTGCAAATGGTCATATAAATTATATTGTTCCTTGAAAGTCAGGCTATATATATAACTGGCTTAACAGAACAAAGATGACTTGGGATGGATTTAAACAAATAGCAGTAAAATATTTGTCAGCACAGACATTTTAGTAATTAATTCTAATAAACAATCTTATTATAAACAATATTGGGAAAACTGTACAACTGTATTTTACTTTAAATTGTTGACTGGAATGAGTAATGGGCATTTCTGCACTATGTATACTTTACTGAACATACAACCAGCATAGTTAAAATAACACAACTAAGTCATCAATGCCATTACTTCTTTAAAACCAGAGCAGTACCAAGACATATTTCATGAGGCACTTTGCTGGAACAGCAGTGGTGCAGAATTAGAAAGAAAACATAGCTGCAAATAAAAAAAAAGAGTTTACCAGTACATTTGCTATAGTAACAAAATTCATAGAAACACATTTGTATTTTGTAAAAGGTAGCTATCCCCTCCCAGACACCCACAGCAGATATAATTACTGCTGATGGCCTATAACCAGATGTCAGACATGTGATTATAATAATAATAAAAAAAAACTTGTACCTCACTTACATTTACAAGGAGAATCAAAGCTTAACATTAAAATCCAGCAATAAAGTCTCTCCAAATGCACCAAACTTGCTGCACAGATGCTTGCCTAAGAGCTGACGACTGAACTGAAGGCCATAATCCTATTCAGTTCCATCTGGTGCCACATAGATACCTTGGAAGCCTACTGGTCAGCCTTGAGTTGATGTCAGACATATGTGTAGTTCTGGAAAGAACAGACAGAAACAAATTGTTTAAAGATGAGATTGAGTGGAGGGAATGAAGTTTCTTAAAGAAACAAAATATATTTATAAGTACTCAAAATTTGTTAAGTATATGATTAGTTTGGTGAAATTGATTGTTGTGGTATGTGGATGATGTTTGTACAACTGCTGGGAGATCAGCTACATCCTTGTAAAAGTAAGCAAGAAAAATGTACATTTTTCTTGTTTTATTTATTTTTTAATGGTAACTGTACTTTTCATTTCATTATTTTAAAGGTGTACAATCATGGTACTTAGTGACTATGACAGTGCATCTGTAACTGCTCACATGAAGGGATTATTTATAGTTTCAAGAAGGAGTGCTAAAATTAGATGATTTGGTCTTGGTGAATTGAAAGTCAGTCAAATGGGTTTTAGGTGATGTGAAGTAGACCCATATATATATATATATACATATATGTATATATATAATGGATGTTGATGTGATGTCTGCATATTTATTTTGCTTTTTGAGTTAGGTATGTTGCAGTTCACCTTATCTTGTGTTTTGGCCCCAGTTCTATTGTTTTAGGGAAGTAATATTTATTTATAGTGTGTTTGTTTTGGCAAGTTAACAAATCATTATGTTAAGCCATTCTTATACTACAATACAGTTCACACACACACACACACACACACACACACACACACACACACACACACACACATATGCATTAATATATTTCCTTTCACACACAAGTTTATGTATTTATATACTTCCTTCGCAGCATCAGATGCATGTATATTAATTAACAAGGTTTTCTGCTTTATTCCACAGGTCACCATCCTTCAGTATGACATCACAACTGATCATATCTCTCTCAATGGATTCATAATTAACATACACTACTGGTTCTGAGCAATACGCTGTTACCTTCATTTCACTCTCATTAACTTGTACCTGCAGAACATAAATCTATTACATCTACTTATTCCCACCAGTCTGAAAATACGAATGATAAAAAGTCATGGTTGGGGGAGACAGGAGGGCAAGTTTGCTGCAATAGTACTGCATGGAACTGCACCTATATAGTGAGTTTTCTACATGGATTTGTATCTGTGTGGAATTATGGACAGGTCACTGAGAATATTGAGGTGATATGTGACCAAGGGAAAATTGTTTGGGGTTTCATACATAAAAACACCATAATATGGTCATGTTTACATTATTCCATTACTGTTAATTGAACAGATTTACTTCAGAATTCAAAATGTCAATATCTGGAGGTTAATGGCAAATATGACACTTAAATCCCAAATCTTTGCTTTTTGTCTCTAAAACACTGGAGCACATTCCAGAAATGCATATGGCATGTTATATTTTGAGGTTCATTGAATCTGACTGTAAGGTAATACAAAGAAAAACTGTCTGGCCGGGTAAACCACGGGCTCCTCCTTGCAACAGTGTTTGTGGGTAAAGACATAATTTCTCCTTTTAGCCTTGTTGCAATTAAATGCACAATGCAATGGCTGTTTCATTGCATAAGCTCTTAACTTGTAATTGTGCTTCAAAATAAATACATTTTGATTTCATACATGACAAATACAATGAGCAGCTTGATAGTGATACACTAACAAATCATGTATAATTATTCACTTATTGCCAATAACCTATCAAATATTTGAATAATAATTTTGTTTCTTGCTAAAATGAATATTAGACTTGCATGACCCTATGGTGTGGAAGGTTAAACCCCTGAATGTTATGCAGACAACTTGTGTTCAATAATGCAAAGATGGGAGAGGGGAGACAATGACAGCTCATCCCCCCCTAGAAGGAGGGAAGTTGATTTGCCTCACAGGTTAGGTGGCAGCTAGGGGAGCACTGTGTCTTGTACACATATTGTATGAGACTACTGAGTATACACAGCCAGAGGTGCACCACATATGCCATGAAATCTATCTGTAATTGCACACAAGTTTCTGAGCATATGCAGTAATTGTGAAGCTTAAGGGTGCTGCCAAAGGGATTAGGGCTTCATGGATCAGAAGGGAAGTCCACACAATCCAAAAGACTGGAGCACTCCAACAACCTAAATGTTACCTCTCTGGGGAATAAATGCACTTATAAGGCCCCCTGGTTGGGGTATAAATTAACTGGAATACTCTTGTTCTGGTCAGATGTACCTGCCTCCCACCACTAGAAAGGAATGAATGGGTCAATGGGGTACAAAAAGAGGAGCCATTAGGCAAAATCCTGTGGACGAGAGAATAAAAGAATATAAGACATCAGATGTATGAAAGCATTTAATTTGAATGATGTATTTGTAAAACTTAATATTACATTGCACTGTTTTTATGTGATTTATGAAATTTGTTAAACAAATAAGTGAAGTGGTACCGGCCGGTTATGATCTTTTTAAACTATGATCCATGACATGCAGCCAGGGGTAAATTTAAATTATCCTATAATCCGATATGTGTGGGAAAATGGAAGGAAAAATTGAGTACCTAGAAAGCACACTGGCACAGAGAGGGAATGGCATATTCAACATGGAGACTGACAACAGATAAGGACAAATCCAAGATTCAAGAAGCACATAACATAATCTCTCAGCTATTGTGTTGCCCCATGACTGCAGATAACATCTCGAAAAAAGTATATTTTCTTGGGATTTTTACAAATGTGAACATTTCATTTGAGGTAGCCTTAAGAATGATGCTATTGTCACTGATTTATTGGTCTTATAGTCTTGGCTTTAGCCTGTGGTGAAGTCCAGCACAAAGTGTAGATATTTTTATGGGAGAATTTCTGTAACCATCAGTATGATCAAATCAACAATTATGTTGGCACACTCAGATCACTATACATATCCCTAGGCTGCATGAAAGCCTTTAGCAAATATTGCATCAGACAAGGGGCTAGTGCCAAAATAATGCAACATCTTGATCTTAACATGCAAATTCCTGGACAATTTCAGCAAAGGTGAATTAGTGTTGCATAACTTCTACAGCACTCAGCAATCCTTTACAAGTACTTCTACAGCATCCAGGCCATCAAGGCTAAGATAAGCATATGGTCTTGCTTGTCTACACTTGCATTTGTTTTATTCAGTGATTGATACTGTTTGAGTGAATTTTGAAAGCATTTATTTAACTATTTTGATTAAAAAATCATCATTTCTCTGTTTCATTTCTAGCCTCTGTTTTGCCTTGCAGAAGAGCAAATTTTCCAGGGGCTTAGTTGCTTGGTGTTAATTTGCACTTGACATTTACTTTTGCTGTGCTTTTACATTAAGAAATTCCATAATCATCCATCCTGTGGCAGAAGGTGTTTAGCAGTTCACTCAGAATTAGGAAGCACTCAAGGCAACTCAAAGTATAGTATTTTTTTGGCTAGAGGGCACAGGGGTTAGTTTTCAGCTTTTTTCTGTCTGTTATAAATTTAGTGTGTGCCACACAGAGGTGGTTTGCAGTGTTCTGTACAATTAGCAAACACGTAGACTGTAGAATTTACTTATAAAACTAGTATTTAGGACTTTAGCTTGTAACATAGTGAGGCTTTGCATGGAGTTAAGCTTAGGCCAGCTAGTTAGTGAGTTGAACAGCACTGTTACCACATCATAGCACTACCTAACATCTCACTTTAACCCTAGACACCACTCAGGTCACCACTTTAAGACCAAGTCTCTAAACCATAATTGCCTAACCCTAATACAGGTCCTGACAACATGGGTATGCAATTTTCTAATGTCTCTGTGGCCAGCTAGTTAGATGTTGGTATGCTGAGGCAAGGTAGCAATTGTTTCATGTGGTCAAACAACCTTTTAAACCTTAAAGAAACTAAAACAGTATGCAACAGATGTGCATACTCAACTTACTTGGGGGCAAAAGAACATATACACTACATCCATCAAACATACCTGTCACCACACACATTGACCTTTTGCTGAGCCACTTAAAAGAAACCTTCCCAATCCTCAAAGACATTCTAAGATGTCAAACTGCAACACCCATCCTCAGCAATCAATGCAGCATGCACCAAATGCGACACCACTCACCGCACATAAGCTTACACTCAAAGGTACCCCAAGAACAAAGTCCATAAGGCAAACAAACACTTTAACCAGCACTCTTTACATAGGAGAGTTCATTGTATGACAAAAAGATACTCTTCTCACCAGGCCGAACAAGAAAAAGATACCTATCTGAAGCTTGGATCTGTAATATCACACACACACTCAGGTCACTGCACTGCAGGTACCGTATGAATAGAAAATTACTGATTTTAATAAACTGGTTTTGTTTGTGGCATCATTTCAGAGGGATCCATTATTATGGCAGCACATGGCTAACAGACCAAGGATGGTCTGCACCTATCCATTCTAGGCTTTTGGATATTGCCTATAACTTTATTCACCCCCTTAGAGCCTTTTATAGGGAATGCCAAAATGACATAACTACCAACATAGCAAAAAAAAGTAACTATGAGGTGTTACTGCTCAATGTTAGAAGCCAAAACAAGAGACCCCCATGCCCTACAAGCTCTCCTCACTCTGGAGAATGTGGACATCTGTGCTGCTACCAAGAGTGGTTTAAACCATGTTTAGGGTATCTATCAGGAGCAGACTACAGCAAACCTGCAGACCCATGCATCATCTGGGACAAGACTGCTGACCACCAAAGAGCTTGTGGCTTGCTTCTCATCTTGGGATTGGTGCTACTATTTTATTTCTGGTGAAAGAAGAAGCAAAGGGGCTTTGTATCCCAGCATGTGTGAAGCTGTGGTGAGACCAGCACTAGTAGTAGCCAGGCAGTAGCCAATCCCTGATGAATCCCTTCTTTTCATCATTCTTGCCTATGCTAATTGTTTCTGTTCACTAAGTACTGCTTGATTAGCTGCTGTCTAACCTTATGGTTATCTTACTAAATACTTTATTCATAAATAATCAGGGCCTACTTATTAGTTTATACTCAAGAGTTTGACAATGTTGTGTATAGACACAGATGCATTGCGTTGACATTTTTCCTATAAAAGCAACCTTAAAATTTCAACAATACCTAGTTGCATACAAGCACTGCCCCCAGATTTGCAAACCAGATACTCCTGACATTACTTTATATTCTCACTGCAACTATCTGATCAATAAAAAGGGCCTGTTGCCATGGATATGAACTTTTCCAATATATCTGTTACCAGCTTTGTGGATATGGGCGTCCTGAGGCAATGTAGAAATTGTCTCATGTTTACTAACAACCAGCAAATTCTCAAACAAACTGATACAGTATGTGAGAGATGTAGTTACACAATGTAAATGGAGGCAAAGCTCTCACAGAAAAGTACTCTTAATGTCAATGTCAATCAGATTGTCAGTAGTGCACCCACTGCAACCATCATGTGATATTATGAGTTAGTGCCATCTGTGCCAGGGAGAGTTGGGCAGAGCATGTGTAACATATGCCAGCATAGCTAGCTGGAGTTTTGTAAAGAATTTTATGACTTTTGATTTTCACACTGATTTGTACAGATGTTTGATTTAAAATATATTTATAAAGTTACTTGTGTTAAAAATGCATTAACCGATGTCACAAGTGATAATTCAGTAAAAGTGTTTAAAAAAAGTAGGTCATGCTGGACAGAAAGAATGTATGCATGTATTGTTGTATTGTAACTGATCAAATGTGTATGTTTTATCAGAGAACCTTGGAATGCTGGAAAGTTAGAAATTGTGTTATAGTTTTCAGATGCTGCCACAGACACACAGACAAAGGGAGGCATTATCTGGATTTTGCTGTGGAAAGACACTCAGTACACATCACCTTGCCTTGCTTTAGTAAGCAGTTAGAGAACAGTAATTATTTAGTTAGTCAGAAACATTTAGTGAGAATAGTTTAGTATTGTTTTCTGCATCTGTGAGACACAATCCAACTTTATATTTTTTTATATCTCTGTGGTTGAAACTGTTATTTATTGTATTTAGAATTCTCCTGTTTTCTGTTTTATTATTTATCATTAAATATTTTAATACCTTTCATTGTGGCTGGTCCTTTAGAGAACACTTTTAACATTTTGAGAGTACTTATGCTTGTTTTAGTGACACTGTAGCTACTCCTAAAACACTGCCGTCCCTCAGAGTGCCTTTTTTATGTAATGGCAGACAGAAAGTGCTTCCAGCATAGCACATCAAAACTAAGAAAATCTAAAGGTGTTACTGCTCAATGCTAGGAGTATAAACAAGAAACTCCACTCCTTACAAGCTCACCACACCCTAAAGAATGCTTATGTCTGCACAGTCACTGAGACATGGTTTAAAGCAGTGGAGAGCACATTGGCAGTGCAAGGTTATAGTGCCTTCCACACACTTAGACATGCTACTACACAGACAGGCATTAAAGGTGGAGGTGTCTCAATTTACATAAAAAATAAATATGCCTCAAGTCTGGTCAAACAGGACAATGTACTTAAGCTTCTCCATTTGTAAAATACCATAGCAATTCCTTGCAAGCTATAGGCCTGGATCTATAACCCAGGAAACTCATAACATGTATTTAAACTTCAGAAACACCAATGGACTCAAGTATGGCAGTATTCTCCAGGTTAAAATGCAGTTTTATTGACAAATCATAAGTGCTTTCACAGCTCCTGCTGTTTCATCAGATGATAATGACAAACTCTCCTTCTTACACCACTATATACTTTTGTATCCAGCAAGGTTGGTAGTTGTGTTCCTGTGTTTTATACTATTTATTCATACTTATTGGAAACACTCACCATCCAACCCAAAATCATATTCATGGGCGACTTTAATTACCCCACTAATATCTCTGAATCATACCATACCAAACATTGCAGGCACAGAGGTTCCTGAATTTTGTAAATACAAATTTCCTGGACCAAATTGTCAATACGCCAACTAGGGGTGCAAACATACTGGCTCTGGTACTCACTAATATAGCAGTGTGCTGCAATCCCCCTACAGCAGTGTCTTCTCTGGTAAGGTTAGACCATAAAATACTCTCATTTGAAGTAAAAATAAAAACTGGAACCCCAGCTAACCCTGGAATATTCAGGGACTACTCTAAAGCTGACTTCATACTATTAAGTGGCAACATTTCATGCCCCAATATACCCTGAGAACACTGCTGCCTACACAGAACTATTAACATAAACCATAAACAAGCATGTTAAGCATGTTAAACAAGCCGCATAGATGCAATGCAATTATACCCACCAGGAACAAGTACATAACTAACTCACAAAACAAGCCACTCTGGTGAAATTACATCATTAGGCTGAATAGGAAAAGGAAGAAAATCATGGCAAAAATTAAAAGATGTAGCACCCAGCAGGATAAAACACTGTCATCAACCTAAACAGATAGTGCAAAGACAAATGAGTATAACAAAGTCAAATTTGAAGTGAATTTGGCTTCCCAGGTCAAGGATAACCACAAGGCATTCATTTGCTATGTCTGCAACCTCAAAGACAATAGAGAATTGTGTGTGGAGCTCATTGGTACTGGAGATACCTGTACTGAGCCAGAAGATATAGCAAGCCTACTGGCTGACAAATTCAGCACTAACTTTACCCCCCACCTCTCCTCAGGGAATACTATCAAGTATAACTTCCCAAGCTTGACGAGCCTTGTCTGCAAGGCTATGGAGAGGATCATAATGGAACTCATAAATAAAGACATTGGGGACCTACAAACACTGGATCCTACCCAATTTGGCTTTGTCAAGGGCAGATCCTGCCTCTTGAACTTGGTCGACTTTTTCGAAACAGTCACTAAGGCCACTGATGAGGGTAAGGCAGTCCACACAGCCTACCTTGACCTAGCAAAAGCGTTTGACACAATACCCCACTCGGGCATCATAGAAAAGCTCACCAGCTTGGATGTAAACCCATATGTCACAAGATGGGTTGCAAACTGGCTCAAGGACAGAACCCACAGGGTTAGAGTTGCTGGTGCCATGTCAGACTCTAAGCCGGTCATGAGTGGTGTCCCACAGGGCTCAGTCCTGGGCCTTCTCTTGTTCGGCATTTATTTTTCTGAAGTGCAGGCAAACATAGGGGGATTGTGGCTGACAAAATTTGCAGATGACTGCAAACTGGGCACCATAATTGACACTCCATCAGACACAGACATCCTCCAGAGAGGTCTCATAGAAATGGATAACTGGTGCCAGAGCCATGGCCTTAAGCTAAATGCCAAAAAATGTATAGTCATACCCTTTGGAAAAACAAGGTAACCCCTAATTACCACATAGGTGGTAATCCATTAAACACGGAAGAAGTTATCAGGGACCTGGGGACCCAAGTTGACAGTAACCTCTCTTTGACACTCACATTGCCAAAGTGGTTAGGAAGACCTTCTACATTGGCACCTGATCATGAAGGATTCACATCCAGATCAGGAGAGGTCATTGTACCCCTGTACTCTTCACTTATCAGACCAATGATTGAGTACAACGCCCCATTCGGAATGTACCTTACCCGACACCTGCAGCAGTTGGAAAGACCCCAAAGTTCCTCACCAAAAGGATAAAGGGGCTCAAACATATGTCATACGCTGCCCGACTGAAGAAACTCCAGCTCTATTCAGTCGCATACCATCTGCTCAGAGGTGATCTGTGCCTGACATACAAGGCCATGTCCAACCCGGAATTAATGGACATGCTCCACCTCAAAAATCCAAATCCACCAGAGCCACGAGAGCAAGAGACTTACACCTCAACACGGATATAAATAGGACGTGCTGGAGGGACAGATTCATCACCCAGAGACTCCCTACACTATGGAACAGAATCCCAGTCCATGTGAGGCAGAGCCCCTCACTGACTCTGTTCAAGAGAAATCTTGACGAGTGGATTGGAGATCGTAGGTTTACCCCGGAAATCATCTCTGTGTCACTGCTGGACAGAGGCACAGCAAACTAATGGGTATAGTATTCTCATCCTAAGGGGTGGTGAAAGCCACACACACTCTGGCTAGGCTTATAAATGCCTTAGGGCAGAAAGCCTAGTATGAACCTATGAACCTATGAACCTATGAACCTACTGTCACTAGGTAAATGGTCCTAAATGCTGTCTGTAATAGAAGAGCACTGCATCAATGGGCCGAGACAATATACCAGGATGCCTTCTAAATATCATGAAACATGACCAATCAGGCCCACTGGAATTGTTATTTAAATGTTGCCTCTAAAAAGGATTCATGCCTCATAAATGGAGAACAGCAACAGTCATCCCTCTGCACAAATGTGGGCCATCTACACTCCCTGAAAACTACAGATCCATAAGTCTCACTAGTTTCATATGCAAAGCCATGGAAAGAATTATCATGGAAATTATCAATAATGACATAGGAAACCTCCAGACAATGGACCCAAACCAATATGGTTTTGTTAGGGCAAGTCATGCCTACTCAACCTGGTGGACTTCTTTGAGAATGTCACCAAAACAATGGATGAGGGCAAAATGGTTCACACTGTCTACCCTGACCTGTCCAAGACATTTGACACAATACCCCACTTTGGCAATGTTGAAAAACTCAAGAGGTTAGGTATAGACACTTATGTCATCCAGTGGGTAGCCAACTGGCTCACAGACAGGAGCTAGGAGGTTAGAATTGGAAGTCCATCTCTACAAAGAGGCCAGTCATAAGTGGAGCCTTACAGGAATCAGTCCTGGGCCCACTCCTTCATGGCATTTACTTCTCTAAAGTCAATGTCAGTGGCCACTGGCTGACTAAATTTTCAGACGATTGCAGAGCAGAAGTTATCATAGAATCCACCCACTGACCCAAAGGTTTTCCAGGAAGGGCTGACATGGAAAAATGACAGGTGTCTGAGCCATGAACTAAAACTAAATGCCAAGAAATGCATAATAGTATCCTCTGAGTAGTCATCCACCCCTGATAACTATCATACTGACAACAGGCACCTAAGCATCGACCCAATAGTCAGGGACTTGGGGGCACATATAGACAGTACTGTAACCTTTGACCATCATGTTTCTATGGTAGTGACAAAATGATGCTATGCTGTGCAACTTAT
The DNA here is from genome assembly GCF_019279795.1 of Protopterus annectens. NCBI lineage: Eukaryota > Metazoa > Chordata > Ceratodontiformes > Protopteridae > Protopterus > Protopterus annectens. The sequence continues at coordinate 1,947,143,522 of NC_056725.1, read as the reverse complement.
AAACAAAGGTATGGCATCTAAGTCCAAGGAGATCATTGTTGCACTGTATTTGGCATTCATCAAACTTATCATTGTGTACAATGCTCCCTTTGGTATGTACCTAACCAGGCACATCCAGCAACTGGAATGCCTACAGAGTTTCCTCAAAAAAAGAATTCAGACCATAAGTAATATATCCTCTACAGACCACATCAAGGCCCAATCCCCATATTCTGTCTCCTACAGGCTGTTGAGGGGAGATCTTTGTTTGGATATAAGGCATTGTCAGACCCTACCATGATGAACCTCCTGCATATCTACAAAACACCACTAGCACCAGAATTACCTGTTCTAAAGACTTAAACCTTGCCTGTGATATAAATAGGACTGGATGGTGAGACAGGTATGTATACCAGAGACTACGGCTTCTTTGGAATAGGCTCTCCATCCATGTGAAGTAGAGTTCCTTCCTAAACCAATTCAAGTGTAACTTGGACAACTGCAATTTGGAACATGAAATTCAGACCTGGTTTGGCACCTATTTTTGTAATGGACATTGCCAGCCTGTAAATGGTTCATCTCCAAGACTCCTGCTTGTAAATATTTCATCTCCAAAGCCCCTACTTACACTTATCAAGGGTACTAGAATTTGTTAGAGATTTGAAATGCATGGCTAGACTTAAACAGGCCCTTCTGGTCATTAGCCTAGTACACAGGTCTACTTCATAACGTCAAAATCCCAAATGAATGAAGATGACATTGTCAAGACAAAATCAATGAAAACCCACTTCAGCAAAACACCGGATCAATGAATATCTTCCCAGGGTAAGTAACCAAACGTTACAAAAACAAAACTACATCATCAGCAACCCACTCAGGTGGAGAGGTAGAGCCCCCACACAACCCCAACTCAATATAACAACACCAAGATCACACTACAGTTGGGAAAAGGGCAAAGTTCACCTTGCTGGCCAACAAGTTACTTACCCTGGGAATACATTCGCAGATCGGGTCTTTCGCTGAAATTATTTTTTGCTGATTTTGTCTCAACGATGTCATCTTCAATCTTCTCAGATTTCAATATTTTCTGGTGGACCCTAGTACACACCTATGATCCTATTAACCCACAGAAAATACTCCAGCAATGCAAAGCTACAGTGGTGTCCACACACTGAAACCAACAAAGGCCCTGACAGGAAGTGTCTAGATATATGTTGGCAACAAATACACCTCCAGGTTGGTTAAACAGGCAGATGCCCTGGAGTTCATCCATATCTATGTCAGCAGAGACAAGGTCTCTTACCATATCCTAGCTAGCTATAAGTCACCCTCTTTGACCCAGGAAGCTCACAGCTTATACTGAGACCTACTACAGACACTCACCAACCAATAAAATACCTTATTCATGGGCGACATTAGCAACCCCTCTATAGACTAAGAAATATACACTGCCTCTAACTGACATGCACAGTGTTTTCTGGGCTTTGTCAACACAAACACCCTGGACCACATAATGTGCACTCCAACCATAGGATCTATCATACCAGACCTAGTACACATGAACATCACCCATCACCATTCCCCACCCCCTGTATCATGTCCTCACTGGTGAGGTCAGATCACAAAGCTCTCTTCTTTGAAATAAAAATCAACTTGGAAAACTCAGCTCTACCTGTAACTGTTAGGAACTATTCTAAAGCAAACTACATCCTATTAAGTGACAGTTTTTTTTTCAAAATTCAAGTCTCCCCTAACTCTAATTACACAGCTACCTATACAGAATTATTCGCAGAAATCCTATACAGACATGAAATCAGCTGCATTGAAGCTGCTGTACTTAACAGAAGTAAGCCCAAATCTAACATCAAAACAAACCCCACTGGTGGATTCCTCACCTTAACATGGTATATAACAAAAGAAAAAAATTCATGGTCAAAATCAGAAACAGCAACTCTCATAAAAGCAAGAGCTTTCGATTCAACCAAACATTAAACTAGAGGGAAATCCAGAAAGAAGTCCTGGATAACAAGTGTATAAGAAACACGAGAGGTCAGTCTTATTTATTGGATGGAGAGACACACAGGGAAGATGAACTAAATCCCAGAGAAAAAAGTGAAACTAGTGGGCTGAGGTGCTTGCTGACATTCAGTAATGATGTTCAAACAGGTATGTGAGGTTATCAGGAGGAATTGGAAGATACTGATGATGATAACATTAGACATATAGTTGGAGAGATGCCTAGATTCTGCTTCAAGAATAAGAACTTCATTCATTCATATATTATAGCTTAGCTACCCCTTGTGAGCATTTTTTAGCTTAGCCCAAGCCACCTTGTGAGACTCAAACCCTCTTAACCATTAGACCACCCTCCTAACCCTAAAGAGGTTATTGTGCTGTGACAAGCATGGATCTGGAGTTAGAGCAATTACTTTGAGATGTGGTACATTTCCCTGTAGAAAATGCAGAACTTGCGGCAACATAAATTCCAGAAATTTATTCAAGTGAATGTAGATTGTAACACTAAAAATGTTATATATGTTGCCACCTGCTGTCTGCATAATGGATTTTATGTTGACAAGACCAACAGACTCTTTATGAATTAATTCTGTGTCACTATAATGACATCAGATTAGACAACAAAACTAGTGCTCTGTCTCAATATATTGCCAAATACCCTGATCACAAGTTTTCTATTATGGCCTTGGAAGTTATTGAAGAAAGTTTATGAGGAGATCTATTCAACAGAACAGAAATTATTGAGACTGGATAGTTTGCTGACTTACATGCTGACAAGTTGCCTAGTTTGAATGGGTTGGTCCCTTTAAAGCCTTTGCTCAAGGGGCAGAGACTTCTGAGATGACTGTGAGATTGACAGATAACCTTTTAAAGCCAAGAAGTTCTGCTAATAAAATAGGATCTGAAGAATGCAACTGTTGAAAGCGCATATCCACTTGTATTTATTTTTAGTTTTACTCTAACTTTCATAGTTTTTATAGATATTTTATAGATTTTATTGTTTGAGCCTATTAAACTACCTTTTAACCTTCACCATGGTGGCAAAGCTTTACTTTGTTCACACAAAGTTTGCAGATGACTGTATACTGGGAACTATCATAGATCCCCCCTACGACACTATCATCATGCAAGAAGGTCAAAACAGACAAATGACTGTTACCCAAGCAACAGATTAAATCTCAATTCTAAGAAACATATCATAGTGCCATTTGGGAAATTGTCCTCCCAAATTAATTACTCTATTGATAAAACCCCCTAACAGTTAACTCAGTAGTTAGAGCACTGGGAACATATGTGGGCAGTAATCTAGCCTTCGATCAGTAAGACCAACAAAAGTAAAAAAAAAATATTCTTTATCACCGAACATATTAGCAGGGGTAAGAGATCTAAATCTAAATCCCTATGTTGAGGAAATAATCCTTGATTGAAATCATATGCACCCATATACACATGTATGTAATACATATAGTATGTATATATATATATATATATATATATATATATATATATATATATACACACACACACACACACACACACACACACACACACACATATATATATATATATATATATATATATATATATATATGCACATACACTCACACACACACACACATTTGTATTTATGCTACATAGTACAACAGCAATATTCAAGCTGCTTCATTGTAATCTTAACCAGCCTACAAATAGAACATGCATAATGTATAATGTCAAAACATTTGCCTTGTAAAAATAAAACTGCTTTCCTCAACACACTGATGCCTCTGTTTTTGTTTAGTGTATAACGTCTCTGCACTGGACATGCAGACAAATGCATTTCTTGCCCTCATGGCACCTTCAGATAAAGCACTTGCACTGCCTGTGTGACGGTATGTTGTGGCTATGTATGGCACTAAGGGGATATGCTAACAGGATAGCATTAAGAGGGAAGTATAGGGCTGGTAGGAGACATTCCCCCAGATTTACTAATCTTCCCATGGAAGCAGCAGTTTAGGAGGAGGATGGCAGCGCACCATGCATATTAATAAAGGCATGCTGCCTGAGCTCCAAATCCTACATGGAGCGTGGATGAGTGCGGGGGGCATGTCAGAGAGAAGAGCTCTCACAATATACATGCCCCTGCAATATTTGACTGCAAAAAGTGTAAATAAATGAGCAAGACCATTCATAGGTGTCAGCATATCCCTACCAACAGTCCCCCATGTATACAACAGCAACAGGACATAAAAATAAAAAGAAGAAACCCTTTTATTTTTTTTTAAACTCAGAGTACAGCTAACCATAGGTGCGTGGGTGTTCCCATCACTAAGCTACGGTTAAAGCAGCTTAAAAGGCTGAAGATAACAAGGAAGATATATGCAAATGAAACAGCACAGCAATAGTGTAGTGGTCAGTGCATCTGCCTAATGAGCAGGCATTCTCGGTTTGAGTCCCACTGCAGCACATACAATTTTCCCTGTGAAATCTGTATATGAACATTTCTTTACATTTTTTTGCTGTATAACCTACTAAATAACATTTAAATGTAAACTGGAGTACTGCATTAAATGCACATGCTAAGTGTCAGTGTCATAATGAATAAGGCGCTAGTAAGCAGGTTTAAGCACAAATAAGCAGTAGTAAGCATATATAACCACTAGTAAACATGTTTAAGTGTGTTTGCATGGGGGTAAGCATTGCCTACACAGATTAAGTAAAGTAGAAGCTGACTGAATGTAAAAAACTGTAACTGGAGGTTAGCATTGCTTAGCTCCACGCAAACCCGCGCACACCCACTTACAACTGCTTTAAAGTGCCTTAATCACTCTGTACCCAATGGCCTGTGTTCTGCCCAGCAACAAAATAAACAGCTTCTGCAAGGTTCGAACTCAGGACCCTGTACATCACAGTAGTTAATCACTAAGCCATCATAGCAATACATATAAATGAGGTATCAGCAAACTAATCATCACCACAGGAAAATCAAATCAAACATGTGAACTGAATCTATGCACAATGATATGTTGTATAACCTACCATAGAACATAAATATGTGACCTGAAGTACTGCAGTAAGCATAGATTTCAGGTGTTATTGTAAGTCCCCAGGTCCCCATACAGTGTATTTATACATGAATCATGGATACCAGACACAAATATAACCTGTAATGAATAATAAATCACTGCCAAAAGGCAAATATAGTGCTACTTCACTATTAAGCAATGCTACCTGCAGCACAGCTCAACTTAATAAGTGTAAGCAATGTGTAGGGAAGCCATTTCAATCTGCCCAGTGGTATACCTCTTTAAGCAGTGCCAACCTTAGGTAAGCAGGTGTGCCCATAGCTTAGCCATTTTAAAACTGTCCAATTATGGAAAAGTGTGGGTAATTGGCCCTACGTAAACCCAAGAGGCAGAAATACAGCTCATAACTGGTTGTAGCTTCCTCTTGCAGGCACTATGGCAGTAAGGGGAGAAGGAGTGCACTTCCGGGCGCAGTGATAGTGCATCCAGGAGTCCAAAGTCATGGCTGGACTCCTAGTAAAAGACCATGCATAGAGACTGCTGCAGAGCCAGTACCAGGGCTCCCAATATAAGGCGGAAGCCTGGACCATCTCACTCATGACCTCACCAGTGCCACTGGCATACCCCAAGCAGGTGAGCAGGTCAGGCACCTCTATGCCGACCTGAAGCGGCAGAAGGGGGACCTCTTGGAGGAGTGGCCCAAGAGGCTTGAGCAGCAGGGGATGTCCCAGCCGTATCAGACCACGACCTGTGTAATTGCCATCTCAGGTATATCATGGATAGGTATAACTAAATATTCATCTTATATCCCCACAGCTGCAATGGAGTAGGCCACGAACCAGGAGGCCCACATTTTATTTATTTTTATATATTTTACATTTGTTGACCGGGCTAGTCTAACTGGATATATGTCCATTTTCAGTAGATGCCCAGGTAGAAAACCTCCAAGAACACAAGTCTAATAAAATGTTGATACATTAAATAATGTAACACATGACTACAACTCATTCAATAAGGACATCACTAATCTAACACACATACATTTAACAAACCATAATAGTGATAACACTACAGGCATTGGTATTGTCTATAAGATAAAATTCTCTTTGTTAACAAGGAAATTAGACATAGTACAGAGAAGTACTGGGAAACAGTAGCTAGTAATAGATAGGGGATTGATAGGCCACAACTGACCCTGGTAACTATCGGCCTATAAGCCTGATTATCCTGGTCTGCAAGGCTATGGAGTGCATCATCATGGAACTCATTAACAAAGACATTGGGAAGCTCCAAACAATTGACCCAACCCAGTTCGGCTTTATAAAGGGCAGATAATGCCTACTAAGCCTGGTTGACTTCTTCGAGACAGTCACCAAGGCCATAGATGAGGGAAAGGTGGTTCACACAGCCTATCTTGATCTCGCCAAGGCATTCAACACCATTCCTCACTCGGGTATTATAGAAAAACTCACCAGCCTGAACATAAACCCCTGCATCAAAAGATGGATTGCCAACTGGCTTACAGACAGAACTCACACGGTAAGAATAGCGGGCTCCAGGTCTGACTCTAAACCAGTCACAAGTGGTGTCCCGCAAGGCTCAGTTCTGGGACCCCTACTGTTTGGCATATATTTCTCAGAAGTACAGGCAAATACAGGAGGACTATGGCTAACCAAGTTCGCTGATGACTGCAAACTGGGAGCCATAATTGACTCTCCATCTGACACGGACATCTTCCAAAAAGGCCTTACCGAAACAGACACCTGATGTCAAAGTCATGGCCTCAAGCTAAATGCCAAAAAATGCATTGTCATCCCGTTTGGGGAAAAACAAAACACCCACAAATTACCACATATTTGGAAGCTCCCTTAATACAGAAGAGGTAATAAGAGATCTGGAGACCCAGGTAGATAGTAATCTCTCCTTTGACAATCATATTGCCAAAGTAGTTAGGAAATCCTTCTATGTGGCCCATCTAATTACAATGGGGTTCGCATCTAGAAATAAAGAGGTTATAGTGCCCCTCTACTCGACACTCATCAGACCTGTCATAGAGTACAATGCCCCATTTGGGATGTACCTCACAAGACACTTCCAACAGCTTGAAAGACCACAAAAGCACCTCACCAAGAGGATTACTGGCCTCAAACATATGTTCTATGCAGCCCGACTAAAAAAACGCTGGCTGTACTCCGTGGCATATTGCTTACTCAGAGGTGATCTCTGCCTGACTTACAAAGCCATGTCCAACTCAGAATTGATAGACATGCTCCAACTAAAGAAATCCATGCGAGCCACACGCTCTAGTGAGCTAAACCTTGCCACAACAATAAATAGAACATGCTGGAGGGATAGATTCCTGTCACAAAGACTCCCCATGCTTTGGAACAAAATTCCTAACTGCATTAGGCAGAGCCCCTCACTAACACTCTTCAAGAGAAGCCTTGACGAGTGGATGGGTAACAGAAAATACACCCCTGGTATCACTTCATTGGCTCTGCTTGACAGAGGCTCAATTAATTAATCAATGGGGTGGTGAAAGCCAACACACTCTGGCTAGGCTTATAAATGCCCTCAGGCAGATAGCCTAGTACCTACCTATGAACCTATGAACCTATAAGTTAGTCAGGGTTAGTACAGGGGCGTAACCAGTGTGCTGTAAGGTATAATTTCAGTTTATATTTGAAAGGTGATAATGAGGACAATGATGCAAGTTCAGTGGGAAATAGGTTCCAGTTTTTTCCAACAGTGTTAGAGAACAGAGAGTCTCTGGCCATGTTGTTGGATTTACTTATACAAACAAGTAGTTTATCTGAGCATAAGGTATTAAGATTTTTTGTAGGGGGTTATGAGTGTAGAAAGTATTGGAGTATTAGTAGGTTGGTAAAGGGACTTGTGTGCAATGGTACGTTGGTGAAATCTTAGCTGATTTTGAAGCTCAAGTCATCCTAGCTGCTTTAAATTGTAACAGTGGTGGGTTCTAAAAGGATTGCCAGTGGCAAATCTGGCAATGTTATTATAGGATGTTTCAATTTTGTTGAGGTTATGTTTTGACAAATTAGTATAAATAGGTGAGGCATAAAGAAGTGTAGAGTTTAGATGGGTGTGAGCTATAGCCTAGCTGCTGGGGTAAGAAATGGTTTGATCCTATAGAGGGAACCCAATTTTCTATTTACGGCTTTAATTGTGTTGTTAATGTGAGTGTCATGATAAGGTTGTTGTCTATTGTTATTCCAAGGAGTTTGGTAGTTGGATCTGGAGATATGAGAGTACCATTATTAGATATGACAGTGAAATCTACTGGAGAAGATTTCCGGGTAGTGGTAAAGAGCAAAAGTTTTGTTTTTTGGGGGTTCAAGAGGCGACAGCACTAAGTAAATCATTGTTCTACTGTATTAAACACCTTTTGGGTTAGATACTATAGTTCAGATGTAGAAGTGGCCGAGCATATTAATGTGGAATCATCAGCATATTGTATATAGGTTGCTCGAGGAATTACTGAGTGAAGGTCGTTAATAAAAGCAGAGAATAGAAGAGGTCCTAATATGGAGCCTTGAGGGACACCAAGGGTAATGGGGAGATGGGGAGATAGATTGTTGTCCCATAGCACATACGGCTGTCTATTATGTAAGTAGGATTGGAACCATTTTATAGATAATGCATCTAGTGAAAGGGATGTGAGGATATTGATAAGTATCTGGTGGTTAACCATATCAAATGCTTTTGAGAGATTGATAAAGAGTGCAGAGGAAAGAATATTGTTACGGTTTTTATTAACATAGTCAGAAAAGGATAAGAGGGCAGTGGTAGTACTGTGGAATGGCCTGAATCCATGTTGACATTTAGAAAGTAAGTTATTTTGGATTAGGTGGTCTAGTAGTTGACTGTGGATGCATTTTCCATTATTTTTGTCAGAGGAGAAAGTAAGGCAATGGGGCTGTAATTAGAAAATTTGTTAGAGTTACCACCTTTATGCAGGGGGATAATGAGAGAGACTTTTCAGATAGTTGGGATGTTGCCTTCGATTATGGCTCTGTTAATCAGGATGGAAATGGGATAGGCTATAAATTTGGCTGCTATTCGCAGATATTCAGCAGGTAGTTGGTCAGCTGAGGGGGTAGTTTGTTTAAGTTTTTGGATAAGGGTGAGAATGTGTGATGGGACTGGTTGCAAGTGAAATGAGGGTGATAGGGTAGTATTGGAGCTCAGCAAAGTTAAGCTATCAGGTAGTAGCTGATTGGCAAAAGTTTGAATGGCCTCTGTGAAAAAGGTATTGAAGGCATTGGCAGTTTCCTTGGGATTTTTATGATCAGTGCCTTGTGGAGTTGGTGTAATGGAGTGACCTGGGTGAAGAAGCTTCTTTATGCTTGCCCAAAACTTTTGTGGTTTATTTGAGTAAGTTTGTTGGAGTTGTAAGTAAAAGTTTCTTTTATCCGTTAGTATGGCTTTTTTGTGTTGTTTCTCAGCTGTCTAAATATTTCTTTATCTACTGGGTTTTTAGAAGCTAGCCATTTAGCCCAGTATTTATTTCTACATAGGATTTTTTGCCTGGTATCTTTCGAGAGCCATGGGGCAGGTTTAGTCCTAATTCTGATAGAACTGATTGGTGCATGGTGATCTAAAATGGCTAGGAATTTAGAATTAAAGTATTCTACAGCTTCCTCCAGTGGGAGATATTTTATGGGTGACCAGTCACATGCCCTAAGTTCACTTTGGAAGACAGCAAGGTTAAAATTTTTATTGGTCCGAGTTATCCTGAATGTGGGTGGGAAGGGTATATCTATCTTATGCCTGATAATATAAGTAAGTGAGTGGTCACTTACATCATCAGGGAGGGTCCCAACTTCATATGTTTGGTGATTGGTATTTATAAGTATCAAATCTAAGGTACTTTCTTTATTATTGAGTTTATTTATCCTGGTTGGGGAGGTAATGATTTGAGAAAAACCATACAGGTTAATGTGGGTAGTAGGTTGTTCATTGCTAAAGCACTTCCAGTCAATATTAAAGTCTCCAAGGACTATAGTTTCTTGTGGGAAGTTTAGTGATGGCCAGCTTAGGATATTTTCTATGGTGTTGGCGTTGTTACCAGGAGGAAGATAGATACAGATGATATATATGGATTTATGAGTGTTAAGTTGAAATTTATTAATAAGGATTTTGGCATTGATATCTTGAGGTGGTTTGCAGTCATAAGCAGTAACTAGCAACCCTGCTTTGTTTAAAATAGCTACCCCCCCTTTTGGCTATACGATCATGTCTTAAGATATTATATCTGGGTGGGATGACTTCATTGTCTTGAGTTACAGGTTTTATGAGTGTATTTCCAAGAGACCATGGAGTTGAGCAATGTTGTTATTTAAGCTATGTATATTGAGATGTGCTATAAAAAGTGAGTTAGGAGGTTTGGTGGGGGTTTGTTTATTAGAGGCATTAGGACTATGTGCATGGTTGGTAAAAGTTTTTCTTGGGCCTGGGTTTGGGTGAATGTCTCCATCTATTAATGAGTGAACTTGTAGTCCAAATCTAGGATCTGGCAGTTTACAGTATAGGTCTGGAGACTTCTTAGTTTTTAAATAGGTATACCTAATGTGGGCTAATATTTTATATTTTGCTAGTAGGTAGCTGGGAGTAGATGTAATGTTTAAGTGGTTTAGGGAGAGAACAAGAGATGGTATGGCTGTATTCTTAGTGGGATAGTGCAATTGTGGGGATATTGGGTTTTCATATGAGGTTAGAAGGTAGGCTGCTCTTAGAGAAAGTAGTAGTATGAGAAAGAGTAGCAGTTTTATATGTCTTAGGGTAGGTAGTTTAGACATTGGGATAATGTAATTGTAATGTGAAAAATAGGAGGTAAGGAATTGTAATAAAAGTGATTAGTGAAAGGGGGTACTGGTGGGAGAAGTAGGGATTGGATAGAGTGGGTGGAAATAGGTTAGGAACCTTATGGAGTTGTTCCATGTGATTGGTGCTTGGGAAGAAGGTTGTGGCTATCTTGTGATTGGTTAGACAGGGAAGAGGGTGTGGTTATGTAGTATATGGCTCAGAGCACTGGGGGTGTGTGGGAATTGGGGGTAGGGTAGGGGAGCGGAGTGAGCCTGCAGGGCAAACGGAGCGGGTAGAGACAAGTAGAAGAGCAGCTCAGGAAGAACAATCATGAAAATGCTGACTACTGAAGGTAAGTTAGGTATGGATAAGTAGTACAATGGTAGGCAGTTTAAAAGGAAAGCTATGTGATGATTGTAAGTGTAAGAGGATAAGGTTGGATAGCATTAAGAACAAGTAAAGGACATCAGAGATGTAATATAGAGATACTATGAGAAAGTGGAATAGGCATAAGACAGTAGGACTGGATAAGTGTGCCACCTAGTGGACAGAAAGTATATTACAATGGGAGGTCTTTATGGGAGCTGGCAAGTCTAGGACTAAGGAAGGTGATATTTAACAGTTAGAAGGAGGTTACAATAAAGAAATAGAAAGGTATGATGGTTACAGGGTCAGATAGGGGGTATGGCTGCTGCCTGTCCTAGTTGGGGAGCGTGCTTTAAAACCCCAGAAGCATTAGTTAGAAATATAACTTTACTGCCAGGTTTTATGACAACACATACTTTCTTGCTTCCTTTTGTGATAGGATACAGGGAATAGCAGGCAGTATGAGGAGACCACAGATTTGTATGGGAAGGGTCCTTTGTCACCAGGCAGGCAGATTCTTTTGTTCTACTGTAGGATCAGCAAGTTGGAGAGCAGGGTACTTTGGGAGGGAGAGACAAATGTGAATGACAGAAAAGCAATTAGCCCTTAGTGAATTAGTTCTCGCAATGTACCTTTAAGCAATTAAACAAAGTATATATCTATTCCCTCAGCAATACTAGGGATATAACAAGCTAGTAAGTCCTCTAGCCCAGTTAGGTAGGTACCTATATGTAATCAATACACAACATAGAGATTCAGAATACTAAACACCACAACTATACATTTAGGCAATATCAGTATAGGTAAATACATTTGTACTACTAGAATGTCATTATTCAAAACAGTATTATATCAAAAATACATCTTTCATGTACAAGTATGCTAGGTGTGATTCAGGCCAGATAGCAGGTACAGCTAGACTGCTCAGATATGTCTGGTTCTTGAAGTAGTTTACAGTAGAGCAGAACACAACACTACTACATTAGGTTTAATAACCCCATCTCCTGATAATGTCTACCAATGTTAGAACACTAAAACAAGTATGTCGTCTCATAGGGACTTTCAATTAACAGGGATGGCTATTTGTTTTTGTTACCAATGGCCAGTGCTCTTAATGTATGCAGTACATTCACCTTAAAGTCGTCAGTTGAAAAGTTCTATGGCAGGATTATAGCGGTAGCTCTCTGCTAACAGAACAGCACAGAAAGGCAATTAATGCCATTAAAATGAAAATATTTAACTCCTGGTTCCATATGTTACTAGGAAACATAATTATACATTCAGTAGCTTCTGCACAGCTTAGGAATCACCAATGTTGCGGAACCATTAGGCTTACTTGCTGTTTGTGTGCAGAAGAAAAGTAAAAACATCAGCCGCCACATCAGCCACCTGGCACGGTTGTGACGTGAGGCAGTTCAGTAATACTTATGCTTCTACTGTCATAGGAAATAAAAATAAAAGTAGTGGTAAAATAATTGCTAGTATAAAACCTTTATTGTTCAAGGCAAGTACTGCATACACTAGAAAATATTGCAGGAAGAGTCTGATATTGTTAGTATGACAATAAAAGTGTAATACCCTGACAAAACAGGTCCAACTGCTAGACTATACATCAATATTCTGGTATCATATGGTAATGTAGATTTGCAATCATGTAATAGTACTTTTGTATTAAGCACTGTTACCCACACCATCCACCATAAATCGAATGTGTAGGAATGCCTGTGTATGACAGGTGTAATCCCCAGAGGCCATTTAGTACAACTGAGAGACACATAGACAGTAAACAGGAAAAATGCAGACAACAAAAAACGAATAGCACATGTAACTGAGATGTGAAGTGTTGTTATTTTAGCACACACAGCCACAGTTTGAATCCTGCCAGAGGTAGTAGTCTTCATACAGAATCATACCCCACAACTGTACAGATATATCCAGAATGTCTATTAAAGTGGCCCATATC